>NW_020884914.1:4319600-4572800 GCF_003945725.1 Corapipo altera
CCAAACCAAACAAAAAGCCCAAACCAAACAAAAAGCCCAAACCAAACCCCTCTGAAAGTACTGGGAATGGGGATTATGTCGCACGGGGTATAAATTCAATAAGGCTGAGATTCTGTAGGTTAAGAAGTTTTCCCAAGACATAAGTCAGTAGTCAACACAAGGTTAACTTTTGAAAATAATCTTATCTCCAATGTCTCCCTTTCACAGAGAAACTCATTTCTAGGCCTCCTTAGCATCTACTATGCAGTTGTGCTAATTCTGAGTAATATTTAAAGTTCTCTTTTCTTCTCAACAAGAATTCTATTTTCTTGTCAGAAAATAGAGGAATAAAATTTTGTTCAGTATTCAAATAACAGCGTAAGTGTTGTAGATTAAAAAAACCACCAAAACACTAAATACTTGGAATTACAGTAGTTGCTGGGAGGATTGTGTTTGCAGACTGTGTGTTATTGTGTTATGTGAATTGCAGGAAGTGGCTCCAGTGAATATTTGTACTTGTGCAATCTTATTTGCTTTGTATATAGTGGCTCTCACAACGTAGGCATTTGTGCAGTCTGTATTTTACATGGCTTCCCAAGAGGAGAAGCAGTAGTGAAACCAATAAAGCAGGCAATAAACCTGTATTAATAATGTATGCAGAGCTGTAGATGTCTATTTATATGATACAATATTAAAGTTTAAATGCTTCTTTTTTTTTTTCCTTAGATGAACATGAATGACCAAAACAATGTTCTTGCTTTTTTGCCAACAGTGATATCAACACAGTGCTGCATGTTAAGGAACTCTTTCAATACACACACACCTCCACCCCCAAATTTTTACTGGTTTGTATCCAGTTACACTATTGGAAAAACAAAAACCAACCAAAAATTTGAAATACATGAAATATATCTAATATTCCTGTGCTTATTGCTTAGGAAGATAAACTGAATATACTAATTCAATGACAAGAAAAAAAATTACCTAAATATGCTGATATTTGTAAAATTCAATTCAATCCACTGACATTTGTAAAAACTTGGGGGTTTATTACTTCATTATTTCTCATCTCTGTGATGATGTTGACACTGAACAGAAAACAAAGTCTGCCATATCTTCATTTGAAACTGTGGCAGAGATAGCCATGAGAAAGATCATTTTAGGGTTTTTTGGTTACAAACATCAGTAAAACCTATTTTTGAGGCTCTTGTTCACATAACTTCATCACCTGTTAAAATACTTTTAGGTCATTACAGTGGCTTGAAGCAACACCTTGTATTCACACTTCACTGAGGCAGTTTGTGACTGACCCCTCAACAAGGAGGATTTAAAAATTTCATCTTGCTAAGAGCATCCCTGGCATACATAATTGGTTAACTGGTAATTCTGAAATATCATTACTAACAGACATAATAAGCACTTTAATTGTAAAGCAGTAGGTATCATTGTTACATCTATTATTTAAGCCAAGGAAATCCCAAATCTTTTAGCAAGGCACTAATGCCCCAAATTTTTTAAGTCAAAGACAAAAAAAAAGGTAGAACAAGCAAAGCTTTCTTTTCTTCTATAGTGACAAGACTACAAAGTAGTTTCTTCCTCTACTGGGGTTTTGGTGTGTATGAAGAAAGACCAGAAGCATTTCTGTTTGATCAAGCATTTAATATTGCAGTAGGATCTCAATTTCACTTCATACTGCTTTTGTGCAGGTGACAAACATAGACCCAGATCAGTAATGTAGAAATCAAATTAAACTAATTCTATGCCTACAGTTGCCTACATGCTTGTGAGCTCTGCTGGAAGGGCAAGGTTGCTCTGACACTACTGTGCATTCCTTCAGCCTGAAGCACAGAGGTACCAAACGTGTCCATGTCATCATGTGGCTTCTTTAGAACTAATTTTTCATTATAACTATTAGAAAGTAGTACTTTCCCAGCTATTTCAAACTATATTCTAAATGTGTACTGGGGACAGCATGACAAAAAGTGCTTCTACCATTTTGATTTATGCCCTAGCTTATATCTCATCTTTTATTCCACACAGGAACGACCAGCTCTGTCCACATTTCCAGTCACAAAGATCTCTGCTACCTCTCTCCCAGAAGGAAGACACCTATGTTCTGCTGCACTAAGTGCTGTTCAGGCTTGGCAGAGCTTGGAATTCCACCAGAGCTCAATACTGAAAACAAGATTTCTGCAATGAAGCTGTTTTGTGTCTTTATAATCTCCCAGGGAAGCCATGGCCACCTTGTCCTCTCATCACCCCCATCTCCCATCACTGCCTCAGGTCTCATCTTCACTTCTTCCCTCGCTGTCTTCAAAGGTTAGAGGGGAGAAGCTTTACCTGCTGCTGTCAGACAGGAGAACTGGGGACTGTGCAGGTACAAAGGAAATACAGGAATTCAAAGCGACTGTGATTTAAAATATATTCTTAAAAAAAAAAAAAAAGAAAGATCTGTCTTGGTCTTTGGGAATGACAGAGTATGATTTTCTTACTTTTGCAGAAAGGACTACACACATCAAGGGAGAGCAATACCCACCTGAGAATTTTTGTATAGATACATCTTTGAAGAAGGAGCTTCTGGCATAAATTCTACAAATTACCAGGGGACAGACAACTAGTCTTTCACAGGAGGAAGAGGGGAAAAAAAAAAAAGTTATAAACAGAAGAAGTCAAGTAGTTGGAGAATAGAAACAAATCAAGACAAGAACTAAAAAAAAAAAAAAAAAAAAAAAAATCGACAAAAGAACTTGTCCAATTTTTCAGAAAGTTTCGATCTATTCGATGTATGTTTGTAGAATTTCTGAGAATATTTGTGCCTCTCTGCAGTGAGAGATGGATCCCTGAAGAATTAGATATTTGTGTTGGATGAAAAGACAAGTTTTCAGCCTCTCTAGGGCTCAGCACTCTGACATGCACAACGAGGCTGAGTAACTGCTCAGTCCTGCTAACACCAGAATACCTTCAATTTAACAGAAACTTTCTCTCCAGGAAAGGCACTGAAAACATACTGGGTTTGAGCAATACTAGGATTAAAACCCATACTGATAGAACTGAATCAGGATCCAAGTAAAGGAGGAAACTGTTAGGCTATCTCACCCATCCTAACTGAGATGGTATAATTTGAACTTTATGACTTCCATTAATACCCAAGGGAGTAAATGTGAAAAGGTGATGTCTACATGAGGAGATGAATTATAGTTTTGAAATAAAGATCTTAGTAAATATAGAAGAAGCTGCAACACGGAAGTAAAATCTAAGCTGTTTGACCTACAGAATAAACAATCAAGCAAGACCCTGAGGCTTCTCCCAGCTCTGGCTGTGCATCTTTAAACAAATCACATCATTTCTCTTGGCTCTGACTTCCCTCCTAACCTTTGTCAGTCTTAGCTAGTTGGCCTCTTCAGGTCAGGACTTGTTTCTTATTATGCTGGACCAAGCACAAATATTGGATGAAAATATTGATACCTGTTGTGCTACTGGAAACTGGTGAACACCTGTGTTTGATGGATCTCTTGATGGTTACTGAGAGAGAAGAACAGGGTCAGCCCAAAGCCCAGGGCAGGGTTCAGCTGACCTTTCTGTTGCCAAAGGTAACGGTCCAGAAAAAGGCATAAGCACATGGCAAGAATTCAGGGATATTCCCTTAAATACTCTCCCTAACTCAGCTTTGTAGCTCCCTGATTTCTCGAGCAGCAGCAGTGAGAGGGGTGTCTGTTTGGATGTTGCAGGGCCCATCTGCAATGTGTAGACACTTAATGCTCTCATATCTATGGGAAGAGGTTTCTTCCATGATCTGGGAGTGATGTGGAATTGCTACCAAAACACCAAAGAGCCCTGACAGGGTGTCCCACACTGCTTCTCTATCAGGAGCTCCATGTCAGTGCTGATGACTTCCCAGTAACCCAGACTTGCATATAAACTACTTTTTTGTTACTTTATGTCTTCCCTATAATCCTTTCATTCTGAATAAATAGGATTTTGCTTTATGGAAGCTGGTTAACCTTATGCTGAACTAAAAATCAGACTTGCAGTTAATTACCAGGATCTGCAATCTAAAGCCCTGCAATCTGAGCATTTCATATAGAGAAAATTGAAGCACAAAGAAATGACTTAGGCCAAAACAGAAAATCTAATCAGACTTTGGCAGAGTACAAAACAACATTAAATCTCTTATTGTAATTGCAAAACATATTCCAGCAAATACTGATCATCAGATAGCAAAAGGAAATAGCAAAGGTATTAAGAACTACATAAACATTACAGCATTTGAGGTGCTATATTTCAAAACTTGATCAAGTCATTAACATACCTGGTAATAGACTACCAATTATTTTTTCTTTATAGGTCAAATAAATGGCAGGTATAGGGAAAACAGCTCTTATTCAGTTAGGAAAGGGAGACATAAAAATGTCTGAGAAACATTCACAGTAGGTCTTATATGAGTAACAAAGGCTGCTCTCACGCTGCACAGCTAAAACCTTCAAAAAGGAGCTCCTGTTTTCCCAAATATCAGAAAAACAAACACCTTTCTCCTCTCACTGCCATCATTTTGGTTCTGTATTGACTACCTTGTCAAGGCTGATAAAAACAATATTCAGACACTAAAACAGCTGGTTTTATATTAATGTGTTTTGACCTAAGCTGGTTGTACGCCAGAAGTTTGAGCAGATTCTGGTCCATCATCATCTCTGTTTTTGAGAGCACACATTTATGTGCATATCTCACACAGGCATCTCCTTTGGTAAACTATGCCAGCACAGACAGCTGATCTGGATACACATTATCCAGACATAACAAACTATTTCTTCTCTTGGAGACATTGCGGAGTTACCTGGAGAACCCTGGAATCCTTTGAGATATTGTTGCAAATGTAGTGTGAACTTTTTCCGCTGTGTAAGGTCAGCCTCTGTGTCAGCTGAAACTGTATGTACAAATGGTGATCTGAAGTCCCATAGAAAACATGAAAATTTACTGGAGAAAGACCTTAAACACTTAAAACATTCATAACTCACATCAGCTTTACCTACTTTTAGTGGGCTTTGGTTCTTCAAAGTGCTCAGGATGAAATACACACTCACTTGGGAAACTCTCCAGTGCTTTAGGCTTGTTTCAGTCTCAGTGAGCCCCAAAAATATGTTCAGACTTATTTTGCCAGGCACAGCGATTCTTCACTTACATTGCCCCTGCTTGGACTCTTCCCTTGTCTAAAGTATCCTGCCATGTCTCTTTTCCCACTCACTGTGTAGCACTTCAGTCTCACACCTCTTGGGGAAAAGAGGGGTGAGGTAAACAGCCAAAGCTTGCAAGGCTGGAGGAAAAGTCTCCAGAGCCCATATCTCTGCATGAACTGCTCACTAAAACCAATTTGAAATTCCCTTTAATTGATTTAGCACCGTGCCCTTTACAGAGCAGCAAAGTAGGAACAACACCAGCTGTTGATTAACTGTCAGTTCAACCCACTCCCCCAGTCACCCCTGCAAACATACTCATGGCAACTAACGCCCACCTTCCAAGAAAAAAAGGGAAAAAGAGAAAAAAACACCCTGCTGAAGGTATGAAAGTGAATGAGAGAAAAGTCTGACTCTCTGAAAAACGCCCATGTCAGGTAGTACTCAGAATATCAACCAACAGAAAGTTTTGTACCGGGTTACCTGGGACAGCTGAGAAAAAAATGGTACAGTTGTGGGCTGTTTGGAACTCCTAGGATAAATAATAAATAGATCTTTGTGACTCTGAAAGCAGCTTTCTGCTTGCAGTCTTGTGATAGTCTGTAGGTTTTACAGATAAACAGATGCAGACACCAGAGTGAAGCCTTTACCTTATTAATTTCCAGGCAGGCTAAGATAAGTAGGATTGCCATTGCAGTTAAAACCACTGAAAAATCATACATGGAACATTTAAGATACCATTAAAAAACTAAACAAACAAAAAAACCCAATCCTTGTCCTGTAGAGGAGTAAAAGTCTTTATTCTTAGTATTTTTCCCCCTTTTTTATGCACTTTATCTTTTAATACATTTTGGAGACCTGAAGTTTAGTCTCTGGAAGATCAAATAAATGAAAAAAAGCACACATCTTTTTCTGTTCAGACAGACCAAGAGGTTTGAGAGCAAAGCTACCCCTCAACTCCAGCTCAGTGGCTGTCCTTTTCCTAGTCCTGCCATGATTCTTCCCTCTCCTCCTCATCCTCTCAGAGATTTCCCTAAGACTGAGCATGACACAGGACCTGCAGGTGCCATGTGCCTTTCTCGAGTGGCAACTGGTGCCAGGCAGCATCTGGAGTGGTGCTGGGTGCCTGTATTTGGGCAGCCCTCTGCCTGAGCATCCTCTGTGCCTCAGGGAGAAGGAGGAATTTCCTTCCCACCACCTCAAGTCAGATGCCAGCAGCCCCAAACCAGGGCAACCCTGCTGCCTGCCCACCCCAGCTGGTGACACTCCTTTAGGAAAATATCTATTACAACACGATTATTTAACAAACAAACCAAAGCCAAACCACCAAACAACAAACTCACAAAATAATCCTATTGCCCTGGTCGTTTAGGCTTTGTAATCTACATCTGTGAAATCCACTAAATCAATGCAGACCACAGAAAACAAAACATACAGCATTAAATATTAAGTGCAGACATTCCTCCAAGACAGGTATCAAGGTGGAAGAAAAACTACAGAAGTTATTATTGTTGAAAGCCTGATGCAATTCTGACATGTCCCAGTGAAATTCAAACCTGCAATAAACATAACTCACTCTTTACAGTGTGTCAAGTTTTCTTGGTGTACTATTTTGAAGCCATTTGTAGTAACAACAATAAAAGAATACTATTATATAAATACATTCTGTACAAAGCACACTGGAAATCCTGAACTACCTAATGACACTATCAGCAGGTATAAGCCATGAAATACTGCTTAGTTATTACTTTTACAACAATTCTAAAATAAATCAGCTGAAAAATGTTCTTTCAAGTTTAGTCCTCCTATAGATTTAAAAAAATAAATAGATTTAAGCTTGAATCAAGCTGACTACTTGATTCAAGAAAGAAGGGAAAAAAATAATAGAAAAATACACAAAAAGGGAAGAAGCTGGTATTTCTGTGTTTATATTAGACATTATCCATCTGGGTTTCACTGGTGATGGGGTGGGCATTTGGTTTTGCAAGAGACCAGCTAGAAACAGTGTCAGTCTCTGTTGTGGACCAGATGCTGTCAGCAATTTGCGAGAGTAACAGAACTAAAACAATGTCCTCCCTTGGGATCCAACTTACCAAGATAATGAATTATCTTAATAACAATATTGCTAATAACATGCTGAACATGCAGCCAATTTTCTTTGCAGACGTGGTGGATCAGTGATGGGCCTATAAATTCTCATACCATCTTCCTCCTTGTCTTGGTGACCACCACAAACTTATATCCACAGCCTGATCCTGCAATGTGTCCACGATCATCTCTTGAAAAGCAGTGGTGTAGGATTTCCTGACAAACAAACTGTCCAGCCTTCTGAGCAGGATGGCTCCAAAATGCTCTATAACTTCATGTCACAGCACTGCTGGCTTTCCAACTACATGAATACTTCCCATTTACTAAGTGCAGAAAAGTGGAGAGGACTGACATCAACAGGCAGTTGTGGGTTTTTTTTTCCAGGACCATTCATTCTTTTCCTGTCTATCATATTCAGGATTCATCATGCCATAAAATCAGAATTCTGTAGCTTTGCACTACAAGAGGAAGGTATGTTTGGACAGGTAGGTAGTACTGAAATCAGCACATAAAGGCTGTAGCAGGAGAAGGCCATATGACTGAGGGACAATTCAACCTTCAGAAATAAATCACGCCTCCTTTACCTGGTGTAAAAGGAAAATGAGTACTGAGACTTCCTCCAATGACACCTTCCTCCCTTACTTTGCCACTTCTACCTCTCTGTGATGTCTCACTCAACTACATGGTTGGCATCCCAAAAGAATTAACCAATAATTAGCTAAGCTGGCAACAACCTATGGTTGTCACCATCTGACAGCTGTTTGTTGGCTTGCAGGAAGTGGTCTGCTCTCAGCCAGGTGTCCACACCATTAAAAATGTCAGTGGCACAACTGTTACCAAGTGATGCCACTGATGTGTGCAGAGGCCAGGGCTGGCCAGGGAGGAACTTGGTACCAGCCAGACAGCAGAGCTACTCCAGCTGTGTTTGATGGGACCTGGACAAACCAGAGCTCCTCCTCCTGGCCTCTGCCTCAGTGCACAAGTCATTTTAAAAGTGACAAAGACAACATTCTTCTTTAAGGTGCTACAATACAAGACCTGCCATGGTTTGAAAAGAGCTGGGTGAAATCTTCTGCATGGTGAGCCTTGTGCTGGCTAAAGCAATTTAGCATATTCTTCCCTCCATTGAGCTATTGGTGACATCTTAGACAACATCTTAGACAATAATCATGTAAAACACAATGGCAGAATCCTCAATCCACAACAGAAAAGCAAATACTTGAGGGTTTTTTTGAACAGCTTAATAATTTTTCTCCCTCTAGTTCCACGGGTTTTCTGGTTTTGTTCCACTCAGCAACTTTGCAGTAGAGGGGGGCCCTGAATTGCATGACCTCACCAAATTAGCTACCTGCACAATTCCAAACATAAACTGTTCTATCTGCAGAGCGATCAAAGACACTTTCTTTTTCATCAAAACCAAACATGTTAACTAAATCACCATGACAAACTCTGTACTACTGTAGTCAAATCTAAATGGCTGTTCAGTGATGCACAACCACCTCTTCTTTTAAATCCCAGCCTGCCTTGTCTCCCTAACACAACCAGTTACAATTAGATTTTTCATTCTTCCCACATCCCCTCCAACCACCTGCAGTCAGAGCATGTGTTTGCTATCCAATCAGTCCATGCTCTGTACCTGCCAATGTGGAGATGACCTGCTGTAAATGGAAAACACAACCCACCTGATTCCTGTACTGGATAAGCCATAGGAAGGGTTTCCAGAGTTTAAGTACGTTGGCAATAAAGAGATGCCTTTGGAAGAATATAGAAATGAAATCTAAGTGAGGATAATTTTGTGGCCTGGTTTTAGCCATTAGTGGCTGAGGTTTTCTGGCTCTACACTTGGGTTACACCTTTATCTTAGAATTTCTCAGCACTTCACAATCAGAATTCAATTTACTAATATTGCAGGAACTAGCCCACAATTTAGCCCAGCAGTGCTCCTTAACAGAAGCCTGATATTGCATTGACTGGATTCATGGGAACTGGACCAAAGCAAAAATGGCACATGCAATTCTAGCATAGCATCTGTCCATGCTGTGGCTTAAGTGAGTCACTCTGGGTAAAATGGGAACCACCTTTAATGATCTTAAACCGAAACATAAAGCCATTTTTGGGAATACCCATCTGTTATAACACAGTGGTGCTTTCCAGGGCTGTTCAAATCCCTCCAACACTTTCAAGTAACCAAGAAAATAATGTTTTTTACATATTGTACTAAATTTGCAATCTCTCTGTTTCCTTATGTCTGTGCATATATTATCAACATCTACACATACTGTTTCTCTGGGGATTTACAACTGTAATTTAGCATTGCTCAGTTTACAGAGAAAACTGAATAAAAAAAGGTCTATCTGACAATAGTAGGTGGTGCTAGATAGTGTTACTCAGCTTTGTAATTACCTTATCTCTCCCTGCACAGCCATAGTTTCAATCAGAAAAATCCTCAATCACTTCCACTCCTACTGCAGATAATGTGGGCCAACAGATCTCTTCATCTATGCCTATTCTTCCACAGAGATGATAACAGAAGTGCTACCTTCCCTGGGATACTCTTGCTTGGAGCAGACTCATCTTGGAGCAGAAGAATCATCACTGCAGGAAGCAGTGACACAGCAGCAATCCCACCACAAGTCAGGTTTCCTCAAGGCCAGAAGTTACAACTCAGTAGATGTGGCACCTGCAGTAGGTGAAGGGCACCTTGCAGTACCTGAAGGGGCTCCAAGAGAGCTGGAGGGACTTTGTTTCACACAGACATGAGGTGACAAGATAAGGGACAATGGCTTTAAACTGAAGGGGTAGATTTAGATTACATATTTGGAAGAAACTCTCTACTGTGAGGGTGGGGAGGCTCTGGCACAGGTTACCCAGAGAAGCTGTGACTGCCCCATCCCTGGAAGTGTCCAAGGCCAGGTTGGACAGGGCTTGGAGTAACCTGGTGTAGTGGAAGGTGTCCCTGATCACAGACAGGGCATTGGAACAATATGGTCCTTAAGGTCCCTTTCAACACAAACCATTCTTTGATAAGAGGTTTTGTGTTTCTCCAAAGGACTGTGGGAGGAAAAAAAAGGGCAAAAAGACACACAGGTGAGCTCTGGTTACTCGTTGCCCACTCAGGGTCTCAGGACAGAACCACATTCAGCCCTTCAACACTAATCTAGGTTTCCAATATTTCATTATTTAATTGACATTAAAAATTCTCCTTCCCAAAGGATGAGCAGCAAAGAAATCCTTAAGGGGGGGAAAAAAAAAGACAGAAACAGCAAACCAATCCTCAGGCAAACAAATTCAGCTCCACCAAACTATCTTTTGGACACAGATCTATTCAGTAGCGAAATAAAATTAACAGGAATATTTTGCCAAGGCTGTGGCATATGTCAACTGTAAGCATTACTACAGTAGCATATACCTAATTTATAGCTTTTACAGAGCATTTTCAGCTCTAATAATGCTTCTCTCACACTATTTAAATATATTTTAAAAAACAAAGAACCCTGTAACACATATTCCCCGATGCACATTTGCAAGCAAAGCATCTATGGTTTCAAATCCAGCATGACTCACATTACAGAGCAAAAAGAGTAAGATGATTAAATAGACTGGCTCACCCAGCTTGTTTTTACACATCAATAAATAACCTCAACACAGCAGAAATAGAGATGTGGTTTTCTGTTTGGAGTTAATTCAAACACTGGCTCTTCTTCAGACCTTCCACACTACGTAAAATAGAGCTGGGCAAATAATTCATTATGAATTATTCATTCAATTAATTTAATTTCTTCTGCTCACTAATTAACTATCTTGACTTTTTTGAATGTTTTCATTATCTGAAAATTATTTACTCAACAGTTTCTATGAATAACTCCTTGCCTCTAGATTGTTCACAAGCAGATTACTGCAAGAAATCAAAATTGTAAATTCAAGCTGTGCTGAATAGTTTTAATTAGATATGCAAGTCACATGGAGTTTTTCTGGTTCCTTATTGGATACACGGGATAAAAAAAGCAACAAAAAACCCTCACAACCAACAGCACAGATCTTTCCTGCGTACAAACCCATTCCAAGACTAAAATTTATTTGCCATGGAAGTTCTTGAACATACTAATTTTATAGCAGAGAACAATTTTATCTTAATCTTTGAAAAAAAAACCAAAAAAACACTGAACTAAGCACTTTAATTTAGAAAAGCGAAACACAGCTTGCATGCATCTATTCTTTAACCACTTCAGCTTCCCCTACAAGTCTAGGTGGTCTTCTACACTGCAGCTCCCTAAACTGAGTCTGGATAAGGAAGAATTTCAGAGCCATCAGTAGGACTGAAGGTGAGAGGATATCCCAATGTCCTCTCTAGTCTCCATCAAGGAGAAGGTCATTTCATGCCCAGTTTAGCTGGCTCTAGGGAAGCTCTTAGCGAGGCTGTGGGGTTCTTTCTCTGCTTTTCAGAGGAAATTGAGATATTTATGGGGATAAACAAAGAGACCTTTTTCTTGTGATTGCAGTACCTCAGCACTGGGTTCACTGTTTGCTCACAGCCCACCCAGGCAGGTCACTCAGCCACCTGTAGCTGTGACCCCCAGACACAGGGACTGGAACATGCCCTTATCTTGCTTGCTTGGTGCAATGGTAGGAAGCATAAAAGCAAATGATGGAATAGGAGATGACTACAAGGACATGGTCAACAGCAATGAATGTGGCTGGGGAATACACACTGAAACAAGGGATATAAAAAACCTTTCAGCTTTCCAGAAGAAGAGCAAAGAAAATTTTCCCCTACATCATCAAATAACAAAAAAAAAAAAAAAAAAAAAAAAAAAAAAAAATCCCCCCAAAACCCCAAACCTACCTTGGACGTATCTTCCTTCTTCCTACAGCTGGTGGTGTTTGTAAATGGGAGCTCACTTCTACTCCCTCCATGGTGAGAGGAAAGGGAGAACTTAAGATGGCAAATAATAATCTATCAGAGCATAGAGCATTTCAAAGAGAAACACAGAACTACTGGCAACTCCCTCCTGTTCCTCAGAGGAGATGGCAGCAGAGCCTCTCCTGTGGGATGGAAGAGTGAGGAACAGCCATGATTGCTGTAATCATGACCTGCTGGGGCCTGAGGGAACTCAGCTGCTGCCATTAGTTAAAGCCATTGGCAGTTCTCTTGCCAATTTACAGCCAGGAATTATATCTGCTTCCCACCCACCTGAGGTGCAGGAATTGTGTTGTGGACTCTCATCAGGTGTGAGCAATCAATCTTAACTGAGCTCCCGAGATACAAATAGTGTGAGTGATCTGCTAAAAGTTACAGGGTTTAAATGGAGGTGATGGTTAACCAAGTATAGATTTTCATAAGGAATATGCCAGATTTGGATGTATTCACCCACAAGAACAAACCTTTACCTTATCTCCGTGTAGATGATAAATTATTTTGATTTAAGTCCTGAAGTGTCAGTTTGACCTTTTCCTTCAGCACATTAAAGACCCCATACTCACAGCTGAAGACTTTATGAAACAGAAGGCTATACATGGGGTTTGCCAAGTGGAACGCTTAACACACCTTACAAATGAGCTGGTCTTTAAAAAACATTTTCAGATAGTTCACGCTACAATTAGATGAAATATTATTTCTGTTAAAATAATTTCTCCTTCTGTCTTTGATCTAATACAATGCAGTTCCAGCCAACTAATTTTGGTTTAAATTAGTGTCCTACAGTATTTTCATTAACACAAAACAATTCTTCTAGAATACCACATGGACCTCTCTCGATTAAAATCCTTGGAGGTTTCCTTAAATATTTAGAGCTGAACACTAAGTCTGCTCACAAAAACAGTCTTAACTCATTTCTTGACTACTGCAATTCCACTTATTAAGTCTCCAGCATACGTGTTACAGCAAACAGATGAAACTCTCGGTGACAATGTGCATAATGAAGAGACCCCATTCCTTACAGAGAAGGCTAATTAATCATTAGGTGAGTGCTAGTAAATTTTCTGAATCACCAAGTTTCTGACAGACATGCTGTTAAGCCAGAGAAATGCCCGCAGATGTTGCTTGCCCATCAGAGGGGAACATATTCTCTTGAGGACTCTGAGCATCTTGTCACAGTTTATTTATTTATTTTTGAACAAAACAAAAAATTAGCAAACCCGTGTAATGATTAATGTATATGTGCAAGCAAATGATAATAGCATGAAGCCTATTAATAATTAAAAGCGGTGCTGGATTTTAAGACAGTAAAGTTGAAATGTGAATTGCTTTCCAGCAGCTCTGGAATGGCACAGTTAATGGATCTATTGCACCGTCTCCCCAACAGCTTCAGCATTACTTAATTCAGAGAAAACAATCCTGGATTTTCACAGCAGGAGTCTCAGTTTTACTTTGCTTTCTCCCTATGCCTTTTAGTACTTTACTAGAGCAGTCTCCACACGAAGGCTCCATCGCTGGGTTCAGTAACCTGTGTCATTGTCCCCTACCAGAGACAAGAGCCAGAGTCTTGGCACAGCTCCGTGTCCGACTCACTTGGCCCCTGGGGGAGTTGGGGACATCACACTCCACCAGTACCCACAGGGAGCTTGGTGTGCTGGCCAGGAGGTGTCCAAATAAGCCACAAACCCAAAGGCAAAATCAGACCCAAACCAGACAACCTTTGTGACACCTCAGATATGTGGATCAGGCTTTCTCAAGATACACATCACGACAGTGTGCTCCTCAAGGACACCTTAGATCTGCAGTTTCATTTAAACTATCATTCTTCTTCACAGATTTTGTAAGAATGGTCTCAGAAAAGCATTAATGAGTATTTTTTAAGTATTTCTGTAATGACAGGAATATTTTCCAGGTGCAGAATTCCAGCCAGGGCCTCAGCAGGACTCAAGCCTGAAGCTTCTCTTTCTCACTAAACGTTTTCAACAATCTTGAACATTTCTTCCCCCCTGCTATTACAAAAGAGACTGGTATATATGAAAAGTACCATTTCTTTTATTCCTCCCCTCCCTCCCCAGGTTTTAATTACATTATAGTTCATTAGCTCAGCTCATTAAGACCACAGTACAGGTAGGAAATAGGTAATTGGCTAGGTACAATTATTACATTAATTTAATTAGCTGTTTTGTGCTTTTATCAAAAAGGTGACCTCTGTGGAGACTGGAATAGGTTTCACTCCCTTGCTGGGTTACAGGCAGCCATGCCTCTGTGATCACCCATGAGAATGAAAAACCACATTAAAATTGCTTTTGGTGGGGTTCAGACTGAGGGGAAGAGGCAGCTGCATCCAGAGAGATGTTGTACAGGTGTTCATTTTACTGTGACTTGTCCCTCCTCACTGGAATACCACTGATCCTTTATTGTGTGCCAAGCAAAGCACAAGCCTGGATATGGGGAATGTGGGAGCGTGGTTTGAGACAGGCCAGTTCTCTTAAGATACCACGGCAGTAAATCCAGAGCAAAAGTTAAAAACCGTGGCAGAATACAGAAAATATCCACACATCCCCACATAAATTCAAGTGAGCTGGATAGCCCCACCACTGGGTGCCCTGGGACATCCCTCCCATCCCACGTTGGGCAGAGCAGGCAGCTGTGACCCACATGGGCTGCCTTGGTGACAGTACCACGACAAGGACAGCAAGCCTTTCACCCCTGTCACTGCTGAACAACTTGCACAGGCCTCAGCACAACACTTCTAGAGGGTTTTTAAATTTAATATTGCTTTAATTAAACAACCAGAACGATTTGTTCCTGAGAATACCACACAAATGAACACCATTGGTGGAAGCAGCTCTAGGGATGATTTCAATTAAAACAGCAATAGGTAGGGGTGGCAAGGCATGGTCCAATTCCCAATTAAATAAATGTGACATCTCCCTCTGATTAAGGTGGGAGCTGGACAAAGCCAGAACAGAAAAGGAGGGGGTCAAACAGTGGGTGAGTTCAAAATAGTAGTAAAATGTTTACTTGTCCCCTTTATTGGAAAAAGTCTCTGTGTAGCTTACAAACAAGTTTCCAAAGAATTTTCTATCTAAACAACACCCAGAGATGCATTGTGTTTAGGCAAAAAGAAAGCAAGATTTTAAGTGAAAAAAAGAGGATGCTTTTCCATTTCATCTCTGTGTTGATTTTGAAAAATTTTCCCTTCAAAAATAAAACACCTATGACTATTCTGAAGTTTAATGTTTTTGTTGTTATACAATCACACCTAAATCTCACATTGCTAAAATCTAGGTTTATATACTTACTGCTTCAATATTATGTAACTTCCCAGTGTTGGCAAACAGCACAAATAATACCTGTCTGTTTGTGCAGTCACACAAGGGATGTAGCTGGGATTATAAATTACCTCCAGACAAACAAGAGGCACAAAACATAAGCTTGTCAAGTCAACTGGAGCAAATTGGTATTGTGCTGGAACAAACTGGAGAACTAACAAGCAATACAGATGAAATCATGGACAGCTGAAGCAGATCCATAGTTTATCTTCCAGAGTCAGTTAATGTCAATGTCAGTGGAATTTGCACAAGCAACAAACTCTCAACCTCAGTTCTGTGCTAGCTGACATTTCCCTCCTTTTAAAATTGGCAGTGAAACCTAAATTTAACCTCTGGAGAATATGCCACATGACATCTGTGTTCTTTACATGTTCAGCTTAAGACTTTGAAAGCTAATTTATCCATGCACCACCTCAATAAGTGACTTGCCTAGCAACTACTGAACTTCTGTGACTTGCTGGCTTCTGGCAGCAGAGCCTTTTTCTCTTGAGAACTCATTCTTTAATAATGACCGTCTTAGACCCCTGGGGATGACACTAATGAGCATTTGAAAATGCCAAAAAAGAATCTAACAGCGTCCACTGATTTCTGAAGAAACAGCACCTGTTAAAAGTGGTCATTGCACCAATAGATTTTTGCAACAAATTGTGCCAGGCTGTGTTATTAGATTCATATTGAGTCTCACATCCAAAATACAAACACTGCAACTAACGCTTGAAACACTGAAAACCAAATTAAAGATTTTTTACAAAGTGCTGCTTCTGTTACATGCTTAAGAGAACAGTATGTGAGAAGAATTGCTAAACAAAGATCACCTCCAAACCCAAACAGCTTCAAAATAATAAAGTACAGTGACAAAAGTGCTGTCAAGTCCAGCTCCCCCTCCACAAGATCCAGTGAATCCAGTTATATATTTACATGAGTTGGAAATGGAGACCATGAGTAACAAACTAAAGGAGATAATTCTACCACTTCATAGCTATTCCTAACATCTTCCCCTAAAGAAATAAGTGGTCTTGTACCCAGCTATATTAGCAACCAATCAAACATCTGCAAACACCATGAGGCCAGGAGAAAATGAGTTTGAGAGATTGTCCTGGTTCTGCACTTACACACCCCCATTTGTGGAAACACTCAGCTATATCCTCCCTTTATATTAGAGGAAAATTAATTAAATAGGTAATAATTTAGAACAAAAGAGGAGAAATAACTTGTAACACAAAGGCACTATTAATGAGGAACTGTTACTTGAGGATAGATGGATAAATGCATTACAAAAAAAACAACAAGGAATAATTGAACAGGTTTAAAACTCTATGCCTTTCATATACCTGCGGTCGTTTCAGTAAAATGATGTGCTTGTTTTGGGGGAAGCCAGCTCTCCTGAAAGCTAGGTAACAGTTTAAATTACCCCATCTATTTACAGTTATTGAGTAGCAAAATGCTGAAGGAAACTGTGTCAGAGAATAGCTAGGCATTTGCTGATAGCATCTTGTCACCAACCTGAGATGGGTCCTTAACTGAATATATAAGTGACTTTACACGGGGAAAAGGAACTCTTCATATGCATTATTGAACCAGTGTACAAGTGCTGGCATTTTACAATCTGCTGGCAGATATTAAGGACTGAGCATGGTAAGCTGCCAGGGGGTTCAGGGCAACAATTTCCTCACTCTGTCTTTGGTTACTGAGAGTTGCTTTTCTGCTTACTCCTTTCCTCTATCATTGAATTCAACAAAAATAAACACAAAGCAGAACCTCAACTGCACATGATTAAAATGAATCTCTTCAAATTCTACAGACCCAAAATCCTCTTGGTACCACTTTATTTTTAAGGGATGCCCAACAATGATTTACTGTGAGATGAATAATGCATTTATATCACATACCAGTTGTAGCAAAAATAATCTATAAATGTTTAATAAATATGCTGTAATGCTTTTGGTGAGCATGTTATAAATAAGTAACAATAGATTCGCAATGAAATATTTATATGCATTTTGGCTATTGTTATGCGTTAAGTGTTCAAGGAGCCATTACTAACAAAGTGAATGGAGTTATCAAGGTTATAGATATGTTCTGTAAGCCATTTATAATGAAATGTTCAACACTTAAAGTAAATGCATTTGTAGAGGTTGTTGACAAAGTGTAAGTGTCTAACAAACCATTCATACTAAACTCCACGCAGATATAAATGATACGTAGTCATTTGATAAGTCATTTATAGTGAGACGTGAAACTCTTCTCTGCTGGGAATATATTTCAAGATCCTTGTGTGCTTCTACATCCCAACTGTAGCATGCTTACAAGTGCTTGACAAATCCCTTACAAGTCATATTATTAAGACTGCATCTAGCTATCATGCCCAGATAACCTGAAGGCTCAACAGCAGGGATAATTCCAGAGAGCCACTGGGCTCAAAAAGCAGCCTGAGGGCTCTTCCCATACAGCACAGTCCTGAATATCCTCTGCTTCAAGGCATTGCTGTGGCACAGGGAAGCCCTCATTGACCAACAGGCCATAGGAGTGCTACAGAGATGGCACCAGCCTAATCTGCTTCACTAATGCCATCTCCTTTATAGTGACAGCAGGTCAAGGAGGTAACAGCTGCTACTGTCACAGAAAATAATAAATAATACAGCAAGTGTTTTAAGGAAAATGCGGGAAAAATCCCTCTTTTAAATTTAGAATGATAGCATAAACTCAAGGAATAAAGAAACAAGGAAGATTTTGTTCAGCACACTGGGTCTTTCTCTCACGGAGTTTTTCAGGGAAAAAGACTCTTTGGGTTTAAATCTCATACATTTTATAGTTTCACAAAATCCCATCCTTTTTCAGATAAGTTTAACATATTCATTTTGGCCTGAAAAGGTTTTTTTCTCTGAAAAGGGGCTTCCCCTTCCTTCCGATTGGCTGTGAGGCATCCTCTGTCAAAGATAATGGATCTTCCTTTCTTCTCAGCCCCAAGAGGGAGAAGTACCCCTGTGCACAAAATTTTCCACATGGACCCAAAAGATTTTAATTTTTTTTTCTTTTGGAACTTTTCATATTTCCGTTATCCAGCCAAAAAAACCCCTGACACCTAGGTCCAGTTTTTGGAACTTGGATATTTTACAACTTCGTGATACGCCTATAAAAAAACATATTCTTATTTCTCATAAAAAGATTCTTGGTGTTAAACTGAACACATGTCCATGGTAGCATGGAGAATGGCCATGGCATCAGGTTCTGACCTGCAGGATAAACTGCACCCCTGACCACAAAAAAACCCAGAGTGCCCCAGGTGCTGTTTGAAAGGACATGCACCAACAATCCGTAGGGAGGTTAATGATGGATTTGTAGCACCTTTGATCACCCTTCCTGTGTCACAGCACCCTGTTTGTGGTGGGGAGCACATGTGGCTGCTGTGGGTGTTGCTGCTTTGTCCTCAAAGCTTCCTCAGCACTTCCCCAGCTCCTCTAAAACACGCTGGTCTCTGAAGCAGCCATGTGCTCCCAGCTCTCACTGACCCCTAAAGGCTGGGATGCTCAGGACAGCAACGTTGTTCTCACGACAGGAAATCACCGTGATTTCCTCACTTAGTGAAAAGAGCACTACGAATAGCTGGGAAGGTTTAAAACCCGTTTGAAATAATACCATTAAAGGGGGAAGGATTTAATTTCCTCTTATGCAGCCGCTCACCCAGGGTTTAACAGTGGAGGATTTGGCTTCAAAAACTGCAACAGTATTGAACAACAAGTTGAATACAGGAAAAAGTAATACTCGTTTTTGTATTTCAGTTAATCTTCCAAAACATAGGACTATTATTGTCTGCTGGAACATGCATAGAGCCACAACAGAAATGAAAAATATATGAAGATTTCCTTTCAGTCCCTCACAAAGATGATAAAGTGGATGCCATTGAAGGGAAGAGGACATCAACATGAGATAAATTAGCCAAATCACTTGCTTAAAATATGGGATTATATTAGGTTAAACTTCTAAGGAAATAAACACAATTTTAAATTCAATAACTTTCTTTGACATTAGGAGCTCTTGTATAGCAACTGTAATGCAAATTTAATTGCTACACTATTCTGTATGTTCTACAGTGCTGATTCGTTCCAGGGTCAATATGGGGTTTGCTCATTTTGTGTCTCTACCAGCAGTGTCAGGTACATAGGAGAAGTATTAGATTTTGCTCTTCACTTTTCCCCTTTCAAATTGCAAAATCAGTAAGACCTGAAACAGGAAAATAACCTTCACTCTGTCTTTAGCTACTTGCAAAGGTAAATTCTTATCTCAACTTTATCCATATCCTCAGCTTTATAGCAACACTAAAACATTAGAGGGAAATACTTTCTAATAATGATACATTAATGAACAATAAATTACAGGGGAAATACTGCTTAGAACATCCATATTAATACTAAATGAGTTCTTCATTATTAGTATAGTATCATAAATATAAAAAGGAATTATCAATAATTAGGTTATGATTTTATATTGTTAAACACTATAAATTATATTTTATTTCAAATAATTTCAATAGATGTTGAAAAATCATCCACCCTCCTGCACAGCCTTTCATGACAAGTGAAGCAATCTGAGAAAGAATGGGTGCTCCAAATGCACAAACCCTGCCATGCCTGCCTGAAGCCAGGGGTTATTTCACTGACTAATAGAGGAAGCTTGTTTTGGTGAGGATTAGAAAATTAGAACTAATATCACCACAGATTCCAGAAAAAGGAAGTAATAATAATTTATACTTTTATAATATAAGGAGGGACTCAAGCAAGAGCCATCAATACGAAGTGTGTCCCAGTGACCTTGTACCAAACATCCACACTAGTGCCAGTAGCAGCTTTTTGACTGCAGTTCATCATCCCATGTTTCCAGGTTTTAGACTCTGATAATGCAAAAGAACAATGTGGTCTTTTCCCAACAAAACCTATTATTTTGAGACAAACTCAGATTTATTCTCTCATAGTTATTTTCATTTTCTTCTCTCATTTCTTAAGCTTTCCTGATGAAAGACCTCTGATACAGCTACTGAAAAACTGCTGGTGGTGACGCTGCTTCACCACAAAAAAATGAGGTGAAAAGAAATAGTGTTTAGGCAGTGCATGCAGCAATAAAAAAGATAAGGTTTTGTGACTTTTTTAGCAGCTGAGGAATAGCAGTGTAAAGGAATCAAGTACTTTGTGTTTCAGTGGGAAAATGGGGGCTTCATCATCTATAATAATTACGTTTCATGCAAAGTGTAGTAGAGGGGTTTGGGCTGTTTAGAGTGATAGGACTAGGAGAAGGGACCTGCAAAAATGCTTCTCAGTTTTCTGCCTTCTCAATATTTAAGGAGAGCCTTCTGTACAAAGATGAATTTGCACAACCCACCATTAATATAAGCTTTGGAAACTTAACACTTCATAATTTTACTTTGTCACAGATTTAAAAGAAAAAACGACATGTACACAGCAAGTGACAAACTGCAATCTCACCAGCCCTGTGTCTATGCAAATGCTGTCAATAAGGTTCTAAACAGCTCATTCATTGCCAGACTCATCCTGAAAATTGAAGCTCTTCTTACCAAGCTCTTGCAGACCGGGGGTTATTTTTCATTTAGATAACACTGCTTAAAATATAACTATCTTGCTGAGATATCATTTGTCTTTCCCATCTTTGGAGGAGCACACAGTTCAGAATTCTGCTCGCCAGCCTTACAGAGAGATGAGTGTCAGAGTTGCAGGTGGATTCCTGCCGGCCCTGCTCTTCTTCCCTGTGCTCCACAGGGTCCTGTGCAGTCCAGCAGCACTGGTGTGTCTCTGACCAGCAGTGAGCACAGTGCTCTTGCCCAATCAGTAAAACACCCACACACGTTTTTCCATCCTTACTGGGTTATCCCTGAGCTCAGGGAGGGGTAGGATGTGAGAGCCAGCACAAGGGAAGCAGTGGAAGTGCCAGACAGGAGGACAGGAGTGGGATCACCCCGCTAGGCACCTGTTAGTCCAACTTTAGCTCATGCGAAACCACATGAGGAAAGCATCTGCAACCTGACAGACTGTCCTAAAAAGTGTTTTTGTGATGGAGTTCTCTGTGTCCACCCAAGGAGACTGAAGAGTCTTAGAGATGCAGCTGAACTGTGTATTCTGCTCCTGCACACCCTGCATGGAAAGAGTAATCTCAGGTGGGGACAGAAACTGTGGTCAGCTACAAAAAATGACAGCAGAGGTGTCACAAAAAGCAAATCAGCAAGAAACATCTAGAAAGAGGAGCATGGATACATGAAGGTTTGTGTTTTCAGGTGACTGTGTTAATATCATAGTTATGCTCCAAAATAATAACTATGAGGAAAGTCTCTCATTAGGAGACAGCAAGAACTTCACTGTAAACTGGAATAACCTGTCAGGTTGAGATTTCTCTTTCACAAAGCCTTGGAATTGCAATGACAGGAGTTCATCTAATGGATAGAAGATAGTGATACTGCTGCTTTCTTGTGTTACCAATCTTGCTTTTAATGAGAAACATTTTTCTTTTCCTCTTTCTGTTGGAAATTATGCAGTGAAGCCTCCAGTCTGCTCAGATACATTCAGTGCAATTGAAAAGGTGCTCCCAGTTTCTGAGGCTGTATATTCAATTAAGGTAATATGTCACAACATTTTCAAAATGCAAGTTTCTTAGAAAAAGAGACATTACTGTGAAAAAAAAAAGGAATTTAAAACATGTAAAACACATTTTCTTGGGAAAGTATTTGATTCAAATCGTTAGAAGACAAAAACCCATAAAGGTCTCTCTTATGCCTCCCTTCTTAATCTTCAGCCAAAGTTTCAGGACCATAAACTGGCATCAATGGAAGCTGCATCTCAGGAATGAAAGGAATATATGGCCTTTAGTGGAAGAAATTTTTACACTTAAAAGAGAGAGAAAGGGAACATTTCTATGCTTTGCAGTCATTCAGCATAAAATTACTTACTTATTATTCATGACTATCTTTAAATGCTTTATTGAAGCATAAGACAAAAAAAGTACCTGTTCATACTTAAACTCCAAAATTTTACCTATCCATCCTACATTTGGGTTTGGGCTTCAACATCTGTTAAACAACTCCATTATTTCCCCCTTTCTTGACATTGCCAGGGGAGTGCACCAGTCATCCCTTGGGTGTGACAGGAACAACAGCATACCAAAAAAAAAAAAAACCACAGCAAATGCAACTGTATTGTTTGCAAAGGAGAGCTAAAGATGGGGTTGCTAAGCAATAGCAAAAGAAAGTCTGAGGTGCAGCAGGACTTGCTCTGGGTGTTCAGTGCCCCACACATTGGATTTCCTCCTTAAGGCTTGCTAGTAGTGTTCGATTCCCTTGAACCCAAAAGCTTCTCAGACCTCCACTAAACTTTCTCATTGCACATTGAGATCTTTTTGACTTATTCCTCTCCCGTGTGCTCAGGATATACAGATTATGCTTTCTCAGTTATTTTTGGGAGTGGGAGGATGGAGACCACTGATTTCCTCCAGCAGGCTGTCTCACACTCTGTGCTTCTGCAAGCCCTGATGTATCAGCAAGCCTTCAGTCCTACCTGGGGCTGAATCCCAGGGGAGCAGGGGAGGAAACAGCCTGGGTTTCTACATAAAAAGATGAGCTGCTGAGGAGCAGGCAACTATCCTCCTGAATTTGGCTGAAGAATAACAAAACAGAGAAAATATCTGCCAGTGGCTGGATCAAGCCCAGTGTTAATTCAGATCAATTCTATCAAAGTATTAAGCAGAGAGCTGTTAAGCACTTATTCACAATTTGCAAAGATTAGGTTTTTTTCCCCTGGATTATGAAGAAATGCCTTAGTGAGATAAAAACAGTGGTTTCATTCAGCAAACTATTTCATCTGTTAATGGTTGCAGATTTTCTGGTCTGAGGAACTGTTGTCTGCTTTACTTCCAACTTCAGGTTCATGCAAGCACTTCTCAAGTGGAAAATGCAAGTGCAGTGACTTCCCCTCCTGCACTCCCAGGTTTACTCAACAGAGCTCAATTTTCACTGAGACTCCAGCAGCACCCTCTGCCCATTCCACATTTCCTGTTGCTGCTACACATCCTCAAAAGCACTGGAATGGTCACACATTTCTCAGCATCCTCCTCGTTTCTTCTCACCCTGCCTGCCCAGGGCAGCCCAATCCACATTAATTTAGAGGTTACAGGTGTGAAGCAATGGCTAAAGCATTGATACCTCTCTTTTCTTTGCAGGTCTTACAGATCACACTCTCAGGCAGGTTGTTTGCCACACAGAGGTTTGATCCACTATAACTAAACACAGATTTAGTCTGTTTTAGATGCTCCCCAGCTAGACAGAAAGGGCAGAACATCCATCTCCCTCCTGAAGAATGTGGTAAAGAAAAGCAACCAGTTGATCCTTTCTCACTTTGACACACACCTTTGTCTCACAGAAATCAGTGCTTGGACCAGAGATGGAAATTGAAGTCTTCTAAATCTCAGAGGGGGAGGGCTCCTGACCGCTGCACTATGTTTTCTGATGGACAAGCTCTGTCAGATTTAGTGAGATGGTTCAGAGAGTTAATGCCACAGTTCCAGCCCTCTGCTACACAACAGTGTGGTTGTGCAGGAGCTCCCTCACCACCACAGGTGGCAGCCTGGGGCATCAACCTCAGCCTCCACCTGCTTGGAAGCCCTGCCCATCTCTGCTCTGGGAGTCACCCCTTCTGGCAGCAGGAAGCCTGAGCCCTGGAAACCAGTGCAAGGTCAGAAGGAGGTGGGCCAAGCTCAGCATAACAAAAAGGCCTTTTTTCCTTTGTTTAGCATAAACCCGGGATACACCTGAGGAACATCACTCTGCAAATGAATGGACTCCTCATCCTGCTAGCACAGCCTCCCTGTTGGTTGGAATTCTCCTCTTTAGGCAGTTATTCTGGTGGAATGTAATCATTTAAGTGTGATTTATGGCCCAGCTCTGTGCAGCTGGCTCAGTGCAAGGTGAAGGCACAGCAGTGCTTTAATAGTCCTTTTCCATTAGCAGGTATGTTTTTCAGTTGGCTTCACTGAGATTGGAAGAGTTATAAACATAACATATAAAACACTGTTGGTAAATGTCTTCAGGCTAAGAGTGAGTTTACTGCTTGCCTCTCCAAAGGTGAGATAACTATATGCCTCTGGAAAATAACCTTCCAGGTGATAGCTGTGACTAAAAATTTTGATGGGGAGAAAGAAAGAGTGTTTACAGTAGTCAGCTTAAAAGGAGCATCTATTCAAAAGCAGATGAAGGGGGGGGAAAGCAGATCTAGGGGGGAAAAACAACCTTCTCTTTTCTTGCCCTGGTCTTCTTGCTTATACCTTTCTCAATATCCACACTGATGCTAAATGGCGTTAATAATTGCTAAGTTATATTAAATTACATATCAATCAAATTAATAGTGTCTACCATACTTGAGGCATTTAGGTTCTTCAAAATCACTAGCATCTGCTCCTATTAAAAATGCCAGATGATTTGCAAATCCAAACTTTTGGTGAAAAACGTTAGCTAACAAGGTGAAATTAAAATTTACATCTTATTCCAGCATAATGAAGATAATTAAAAAGAGTGATAAAACCCTTTGATTAACCCTCATCCCATTTTGCACAGCACTATTATGCAAATTAAAAGCTGAAAACTTAGTACCAGCAAAAGAATCCAATATAAATATGTTCCAATTTAAAAATTAAGAAAATATAAAAACATGTCACTGGATCTGTGACTGTGTCTTTTGTCAGTGCTGAGTTAAAGAGCAGAACTGGGGGCATATGTCTCAGTGAGATAACTCATGTCTTGAGTTACTAAGGATTAGAGTTTTGCTCCTGTTTCTTCTACCAGGCATCATATTATTCCCCCAATTATTTTGGTGTATAATTTAATTAGCCTCCCTACTATAATCAAGCTGTGCTCTGTCATCAGAAACGCTCAAACCCTGCAAAATATGCATCAGAATTGCTGCGTTCTGGGTTACTGGGTTTTGTTTTGGTGCTTTTTAGTTCACTCTTGTTCTTTTTCCAGTGGTAAAGTTATAACAAAAGAGTTCATTTTAAGTTTTCTGCCTGATGGGATGACGTCTGGCAGCGCTGTGTGGCTCTGAGCATTTAAAATCTTTGTTCAAAGTCCTCTCAGTTGGTTCCCCAAGAGCCCCTCCTTTGCTCTCTGTGCTGTGAAGGCCTCAGCTGAAGACAAAACCACCTCAGCAGTGCTGGGGTTTAGGATTTTTTTCCTTCCATGTGGATGTTTGGTTTGTGGGATGAGTCACAGGTTCCTGCCTGCAGTTTTTCGGGTGGGTAAGCCTGCATTTCTGGCACAGGGCTAGGAGAGCTAACAAGTATTCAGAAAATAAACTTCTTTAAATTCACAATATCCACCTTGCAGAGAAAACTATCGCTGCTCAGGGGCACAGATGAGGTGGTAAAAGGGCTGTAGTCTATCTCTCAAATCCCAGCTGCTGCTTAGAAATACTGTATACAATGCTCTCTACCAAATCTACAGTAAGTCATTGACCAAACTACTTGTCTGCTTCTCCCCCCCCCTCCTGCCCAAATTAGAGTAGCTAACTTAATGAAAAATGATTTTTTTTCTTTTTGTCGCTTAGGAGGGTCTGAACATAAAGCTCTTATCACCAAGCCACAGCTGTAGAAGGAATCCTTTAATCACAGCCTTCCTCCTTGAAGAAGAATATAGATTTATGACCGGACTTTGGTTACTGAGCGAGAAAGAAATATTGCCAGCAGCCACCATACTACTTCCCATAGGCTGTAAACAGCTTTAATCTGCTTTAGCTGTCATTTTGAAGTCGAGAGATATTAGAGTACAATGTAATTATGTAGTTGTGGGCAGAAGCACAGTTTATTTTCTTTAAACTAAAGTGGCAGAGGTAAATTCGTAGCCTGTGCCTAAACAAACAAATCCTCCTCCCTTGCTCTTGCTGCCACCACGGGTACAGCAGTTCCATCCTTTTCGTGCTGCTTCACTCACTCCACTCCTCTGCTAATACCTTTCATGGGATCCCAGCTTCCCACCATGACACACATAAAAAGAGAATGTTTTCTTGGATAGTACAAAAAGCTCCTGGAAATGCTGTTTTTGTTAGGGGCACGCCAGTCACATGTTCACCCCTGAGCTTCCCAGGGCAAGAATCTGCTCCCATAAGCACAGATGCTCATTTTCTTATTTCAATACAACATATTTTTTTTGCTGTATAGAGAGTATTTGAATAACATGATTAGTTGTCCTTTATCTTTGCTTTCATATTTAATAGGGTTTATCAGGAAAGAAAACTCCTACATAACTAATGCACATCAAAATAAGGGCTTTTAGCTTTTCAACCCATCTCTAGAAAAGAAAAGAAAGTAGTTCCCTTTGAAATTTTTTGCAGAAAAGACCAGTAAGTTCAAGTCAAGAACATGTAGGCTCCAGGTACTGCAGTTATTTGTACAGTTCCCTGTGGTTTAGGTGATTGCTGCAAACACTAAGTCTCAGAGTTACTCTTCGTTTGACCTGATGCTCTGGTTGGCATGAAAAGTGAAATTTCTTTAGCAGAAAATAAGAGAAAGACCAGTTCTCTGTTATGATACCTCCACTGCTGGCCAATAAGACACCCATTTCTCAAATCTGCAACCTTTAATTCTGTTCTGTCCTCGAGAAATCCTTGCAGTCACTTCCTCCCAATATTCTCAAAAGATCTACTTGTAGATCTACTTCAGTAAAGCAGAGCCCTAAGGGCTTAAGTCTAAATTAATTCAACATATCATCAAAGCACACAGTTATACTGGAACCTATAAATTTATAAACATATAGATATGTTTCCTCACCTTATTTATAAATTTATTAAGTGAACATAATGAAATTTCATGGACTTCTATTATTAAAGGACATTTGCTTCTTGGTCTGAGATTTCAGGGAAGAAAATACTAAACTAAACCATCTTCATATGATGTAACACTACTGTCTGTGCATGAGTTAAGACAACAAAGTGCAGACAAATTGCAATCTTCCTGGATATATATTGTTTTATGCTGTGTATTGCATTTTATAATTCATAGATTGAGGGATCTATTTGCCATCAGCTCCATGCTATTGCCTTTGCAAAGAAGGACTGTAACTATTATGCAGGACACTGCAGCCTCTCTGGATTTTCATACCAATAATCTTGTCCTGATAGAGTTTGTCCACCCCTTAAATTCTATCAGAAACTGCTTAAAATATCTGAGCCTGTTCTGCACTGAGTGCCAGCAGTTAAAGTGCTTTTAGGAGGTACAGAGACAAGATGCCATGAATTAATACCACTATGATCCAGAGAAAATATATGTGTTCATTCATTAGCAAAATGAAGGGGAGAAAAAAAGGCAAAACTTGGTTTATTGGAACAATTAAAAGGAGTGATGTGCTATATCACTAGGAGCAGTAATTACCAATTTTGTCTGAAAGGGGGATAAATAGTCTTGCAGGGCACTTTGCAGCATTGTTTTGCCTCTGTATTCCAGCCAGACATCAGTCTCCATGGAATTCAAACAGTTGTCCAAGCAAATTATTTCTGCTAAGAGCAGAACTTCTCCTGGCAAGCACTAAAGATCTTGGTGATGTGGACTTATCAGTGAAGTCTGTTGGGCTGAACTTCTAATTCCAGAAGCTGAGTAAGGTACATCTATGTTAAACATAAAGAAGTAAAATACAGTGGCTTGTACACTTCAAGGGCCCTTACTCCTTCCCTATAGCTCCCTTGATTCTTTATTCAAATGGAAACACAAAAAGGAAAGGCAATTTTAGTGTCACTTCTGAGCTTTAAAACCAAAGTTGAAGAGCAAAGAAAGCAGGAAAACTCCAGCACAGTCTCAAAACGAAACCACACAGCTTGGAAGATTGAGCAGTCCTCTCAGTAAAGATTAACATTTTCAATTAATAACTTTTATGATAAATTGTTGCGATAATTAAATGAGAATAGAGATTGTGTGTGTATAAAATGTTTGGGAGTGTCAGTGACTGCATATTTCTCCATGCTTTTCTCCATCAGCATTCACCAGTCACTGCAGACATTAAAATGAATATAATCCCGTACAAAACAGCACCATAGTCATAAAAAGAAACCTAAAAAGCAGTCCTGCTGTTTCTATTGAAATAGACAGGAATGTTCTTTCAAAACTGGCATCTTCTAGTGGGTGATACCAAGATAAAGATAACCATCAAGAGTATCTTTGTTAGATTAATGCTGTAGGTGGGGTCACACTGATGCTTTTTTGTAGTGAGCTCTATGATTAATAAAACTGCTTGGAAAGTGGTTCTTTTAATGACAGACAGATATATATTGTATGACCCAAGTTCTTCCTAAATGCCATCTTATTGTCAAAATGCTGAGAGAGAAATTTGATATGATTAATGTTCTTCCTCCCTCCCTTTCCCCCACACTGATCAGACAGAAGAAGGCTAACCCAGCTGCCTACAATGAAGCGATGAAAAAAAAAAAAGGGTGATTTCTACAAAATTCAGTCCTCATACATTAAGAAAAACCTTTCATTTTACACATTTTACACTACAAATAATTAAGGGATATGAATCAGAGGGCTGGGAGTGATCTCCAGAGGTCAGTTAAACCTGTTTCCCTGCTTGCAGGCAGAAAAATCCTTCATGGTGTTTCCCAACAGATGTGTGTCTATCTGAGGCTTTAAAGACCAGCAGACAGGGTCTCCACAGCCTCCCTAATCACCCTGTCCAACATTTCACCATCAAGGAAAAGCTTTTCCTAACACCTGAGATAAGTTTTCCTTTCTATAGTTAGAATTTCTTACCCCGTCTGCCACCGGCATGGAGGAAACAAGAGGTTCACTCCTGTTTTAAACTTACCCAGGATGGCATTTTGGCCAAAAGGTGTGATCCCAGCAACTGGCTGCATATCCCTGCTGTGTCCCCTGCCATGGCTCCAGTCATTCAACATCTGTCAGCCGAGCTGCTGATCCAGCTGAAAATGAATGGAGAAAAACAACTGGGTAGTTTTGAAGCAGATCGAGATGCAAGGGAGCAGGAGGTCAGTTCGAGGGTTGAAACTCCTCCAGATGTTGCCAGTACCAAGAAAAACCTCCCTGGAACAACAGCTCAACATCCCTTTCCACTGAATTTCCACCTAGAAAGCTGTTTTCTGTCCCAGGCTTAGGCACTTGATTATTCCTGTGTAAGCCCAGTACTTTCCTCTTGTCTCCATATATATCTCATTATCAGGCTCACTCTCCTGCCATCCAGCATTCAGATTTCTGCTAGCTGGTAACATCTGCAGGTTTAATAAACCTCCCCTCTATCACATCCTCCTGATCACAATTTAAAAAATTAAACAGCATCGATATTACACACAGATAAAACGGTGGGTTAGTTAATGCCTCTGTAATTGCAGACATCTGATAAACATTTTAATAAAAAAAAAAAAAGAGAAAGCTGTTGATGCCTCACTCAATTAGAAATGAGGCCTCATTCCTACTTCACTGGTTGAAATATCAGAACAACTGGAAAACAAGCACAGCAAACACAGAGTTTATGTGTGATAATGAGCCCAGATTCTCGAAAGAATTAACTTTATTATTTTCTTTCTCACCCCAGCCATGATGGAACTTCAGAGAGATGCAAAAAGTACAGTGTCTACTCTTATTATTTTATCACAGCTAAAACAATAAGAAGCCAAGACTTGTGAAGAAAAGAGAAAGACCAACTTTTAGGAGGAGTAAAACCAACAACCATTTGATGGGAAAGTCCTGCAGTTACTTATGATCTAAGGAAAATCAGTCTTCAGCCATTTCATGAATATCACTGTTTGCATCTCCAAGCTGTGACAAACCCTGTGATTCTTTGACACAAGATGTTATTGAGGCCAAGATCTACAGCACATTTAAACTTTAAAATTAAGTTTTCTTCATGCTAGCACCAACAAGGCCCTCTATGGTCTCCATGGGGAAGATGGAGACACCAGAGAAAACTCTGAAAGATGCTACAGAAATTCATTTTCCATCACAAAAAGGCTGTTAGAAGTGTTAAGAGTTGCTACCAGAAGTTTGCTTGTGAAAAAGACATATATAGAAAACTAAAGAGTTCTAAGAGAAAGTTTGTTTGTGTTTTCTCCCCATAGAAAGCTTCCTGATGCAGAAGCAGGGAAGAAGAAGAGGGAAGGTGAGGGAGACCCTGCCCAAGCCAGCCACTGTTAACCAAAGAGGAGGTTTGCCACTTTCTATTCAAATTCCCTAACAAATGGGACCAGTAGTTACACTGTTGCCCACACTCTCCCCCCCTCCAAACAATATCTACTCTCTCTTCACCTGCTTCATAAACCAGAATTATTGTTTCTTCTATAAGCCTTGAGAAATGGAACACTAAATTAGATAGACTACTGGCTAATCTGTTAAGGTGTTTCTTGTATTCCTCATGGAGGCCAGTTCTTGGAGAGTTGCACTTCTGAAGTTAAAATTCATTCCCTGTGGAGAGAACCAATATGAGGCTTCTGTGCCATTTCTCAGCCCCACAGCTGTTGTGCTGCACACAGATATAGATTTAACCCATTCATATTGGTGAGCAGGAGCTTCCCGATTTTGTTCAGTCATTAAATAGACTATAGGGCAGCTTAAGAGAAGAAAGAAAAATAACATACTTGGTTCACCTACAGAGGTTAAAATCCTACTGGATGTTTTCCAGTAATAGGAGTTTTAAAAACAAAGTTCAGGCGTGTAATTTGTTGTTCACAAGGGTACGCTGTTACCTCTCACCACTTCTTCATGTCCCTTCCTCTACCTCAGAGACTGCAAATCAAACACTTCTTGAACATAACAAAATTGTTCAAGTACAGCAGTTTCATTTTAGCACCAGAAAAAAAAATATATTTGTGATTAGAGCATTATGTGCTAATATAGCATTCAACAATTAAAATTACTTGCATCCAAATTTTATTGCCAGTTAATGGCATCTAAAATAATATTGATAACAAATGACGCAGAATATCTTCCCAGAAGTCTAATTCTGATTCACAAAATTGTTTCCTGTACTGGCTTGAGTAATGATACAATATATAATGGGAATAATACATCCCAGTTGTTGATGATTTTCTGCAAGTTCTACAGAAGAGTTTTCTTTAAACTTACATAGAAAGCTCAAGAAAGTAAACTTCCTCACCCAAAGTTGGTAAGTAGATCTAAAACAGTGCCTGAAAGCAGCTCTGTTTTTCCTTGTAGTTTTAACAGCACAAAAGGAAAAACCAAAACAGACCCCAAACTCGACGAGGTTTTCACTTTTACAAGGATTTTCAACAGATTCCAGTCCAAACTCACTCCAAGATGGCCTCATTCCAGTGATCACAGTACTGCAAGGAGTCCTTTCAACACTTGGGGGTAAAAATAGGGAGCAATCAAAAGGAACTCTGGCTCACTGGAACGCAACAAGAAAGGAGGCAGTCAACAAGAACCCCAGTAGTTGCTAATTAGCCAGGTTTTCCCACAGCTCCGAGAGCTTTCAGAAGTGAGCTTGCAGCTCATTTCCATGTGTTAGGAGGTGAGCACTTACTGATGACTCCGGAGAGCAGTAGGGGGTTGGTGAAACCCAAGCACTGAACGGCTCTTTTTATTGCTCCTGAAACTTTGCAATCCCGGGAAGTCTACGGAGTAAAGCAGATACATTCCTCCAGTGGGGTGGGTTTTTTGCTGCTCTTCATTCTCCCCTCACTAAACTCTACAGAAGGAGCAGGGGAGAAGTTATAATGCCTTTACAGAGCGAAGTAGTTCAAACCATGCTGTGCATAGCAAATGCTCTCCCAATTGCCCTCTCCTGCTGCACCAGCTCTCACTTGATCCTACAGACAGGGCTGTGTGCAGACTCTTTGGCTACATTTGGCAGAAATTAGGGTCATCAATAAAACAAGTCATAGCCACAGTACAGACTCCCTTGATTCACAGCAGGAGGGAATGCTACATCTGAAAGCAAGTGCTGTCATTTCAAATGTCACCCAGTATGTCACCAAATGTCACCTTCCTGGATTTTTTTCTGTAATGACAGTTTAAAGCTATATGTGATGTTTGCTGAACTCCCTGGTAGATCATCTATTATGTTCCACTTCAAAATCAGATGCTAGACCTTCCTGACATCTGGCAAGTGATTGCCCTGTAGTCACAGCAGTACAAAATGGAAAGAAACCCAAAACACCTCCCTCCACACGCACACTGGTGCGTGCACACATGCTCACCAAGCCTTTACCTTTCAAAAACAATTTATAAATGTCTTCCAATGCACACATACACTTAAAGATCACATCAGCACCTTCACCTTTCACTCCCTGTCTTCGATCGATTTGTCTGGTTTTGGTCTTTAGGGGTCACTTCTCTGGAAAGGTGAGCATTGCTCCGAACCCAGAGCTTACAATCTACCTTTTTTTTTTTAAATGAAAGTTCCAAATAGACTTGCCAAATACATAGGGGTTAGGACAGGTGGACATCCTTTTAGATTATACAGACATTTATAAACAAACACACATGGAAATGGGTCTTGAGTACAAACATTTAGCAGAATTAGTACGGGAAAGTTTGCTCCACTTTGCCACTGTTTTTCATCAGTTTACCTTCACGACAAGGTCTGTTAAACATTTTTGAAGTGTAAGTGCTATTTCCAGTTTACACTGGAACATTCTGAATATCAGTCACACAGCACCAGTAGCATATGAAATACACGGAAGAGAAAAATATAAGTGGCTTGTGCACGTTTTCACAGGGCTCTAGCAGAGTTAAACACTAGATAAAACTCTCAGATCCCTCAAGTATCATACCCCCATAGCATCCAGCTCCTCTACAGTTTTATATCTAAGACCTAGGTTCTGACAACCCTTTATTTTTAGTGATTTGTATCTCCAAAAGTGACCTAATCACTTAACCCCCTTTGAAAACCTTAAACTGAGGCAGGGACATTTTCAATGCACCATTATTTTTAGGATTCTTTCTAAAACACCTGCAGGAGAAGTGGGCAGTTTTACTCACAACACTGGGTTTATTTCCTAACTAGCCCACTGTATCTCAGTGCCTGCTTTTTTATTTCCCCTCCAGTTTCCCTCTTCTCTTTACTCTTAAAATTCCTAACACTTGATGCTTCTTCAAAGCTGCCTCTGCTGCATTTATTGTCCTGCCCAGTGTAAGGCTCCTCTCTCTGTGCTCTGCTTTTGACACTAAACTCAATGATCAGTTGATCAGTCTAGCCTATCTGTCTGGCTGTTGACATTCAGCCTCTTCAAGCTTCTGTTTTCCTGTTCTATTTTTGTATCATTCAGCAACTTGCGTTTTCCTCTGAGGTCACCCTTAAAGGTCCATGTGTCATGTTTTTCATTTCTGCCTTGTCAGGAAAATCTCGCCACTGCATCTATCAAAGTAATCATCAGGCCTTGATGTAAGAGTGTGGTTCCTCTCACATTTTTCATTACCAGATAATTTATTAATATCCTCCTGAGCAAGACTAGATTCAGCTTGATAAAACCACTATCAGCAGTGACACAGTACAGAGCTCTAAAAGCATTCAGCCAGCTTGGCAAACACTCAGAGAGGAGGTGTCCTCTCACCTCTCTCACCACTTAATTCCTCAGCAAGCTAAAAGATTTTGGATCCTGAGGCTCTGGACGATTTTGGTCTCGTGCCACTTCAGCAAAGCTGACCTGGGTCAGCCTCCTCAGACCAGCCCTTGCAGCACATCTGGCTTTTCCTTCCCTGTCTTCTGTTGTGGCATGGAATACACACCAGTTAAATGAAATAAAAGTGACCTAAGGATAGACACAGAAGCAAAAAGCTTTACAGTTAGGAGTGTTGTCTCATAACAAGAAACTACAGGCAGTCATTTTACGGTTCAGGTTGAACAGCCGCCGACACCGCTCTGGGTATTTTGTACCCAGGCTCTGTTTTCTTCTATCAATTGTCCCCCCCTCCCCACCTCAGGACACTCCTCCTCTAACAGCCATTTCTCTTTTACATTATACTTGCTGGAAAAAGTGTGGTAGGGCTACTCAGCCAGCTCCCTGCTCCATTATACCCCGAAATGGAAGCACAGGAGGCCCTCCACAAAAGCGGCTGGCTAACGACTCTCTGGGTGGACATTAGGAGAGAGATGCATTTGTGACATGAGTGGCAGCTGTGCAGACACCAGTTTATGTGATTCAGCACAGCTATTTCATTAATTGCGTTTCACGGTTCATTTCCTCAGATTACACTCAAAATAAATAAATAAATAAATAAGAACACAAAGCTGCCGCATCCTCTGAACCATCCACCGAACAAAAAGAAAGGGGAAAAAAAGTGCCCTTGTTTTAGTTGGCTTCTTGCATATTTTTCCATCTTAGGTACTTTTTAAACTGTATAGTAAAAAAATAAAGTAAATTGCAGTAGTATTCTGCTGTCTAATTATCTCTTCAGATTTCCACAGAGACTTGGTAACTTAGAGAGAGTCCTGCCATGAAGAAACATGCTCTAACAAAACTGAAAACACTGTAGAGGCTTACCTACAAACATGATGTGTCTGTGTCTGCTGCTTTATGTGTTTATGTTTTGTGACTGTTTACGTGTTTATGTTTTTACATGGAAGAACTGTGTGTGAAGTCTCAGGAAATCAACAGCTTTGTTTAAAAGCTGATCCTTTATGTCTCTTCATAATTATATTCATAATTGAAAAGTAATTACAAGAAACAATGAAAAATGCAAATGCAGAAATGGAGAAAAATTGCTTTGACTCAAATCAGTAATGTGAGGGCTCTAGAAAAAACAACCAGCTCGTGTTTGAGCACAGAGTGACAGGTGACTTGATCAACAGCACAAAAACCAATCAAAGCAGCCAACATGGTCAGGAATTTATAAGATTAAATGTTATGGGAGGGTGTCCCAAAAAATTATTGTTTGATAAACTAGCATTTTTCACATGAGAAGGTGTAATTAAAAAAAAAATAAATAAAAAAAGCAACCTTCTGTCAGGAGCTTTTCATTGAAATTAGTGTGAAACCCTGAACCAGTTCCAGTGGTTGTTACTGGAACCTTTGTCGCTTATAGCCAAAACTTGAGCTGAATCAGACACAGTAACCCTCTAAAGATTAAAATTTCTACAGATTTTTTTTTCAAAAACCTTTCCTAAGAAATTTTTCAGGCTTCCAGAGGAAAAGATGCACCCAGGAATAACCTTCAGCCTTGCTGCAGAGCAGTCGTGAGAATGTAGGTTGAAATCTTCGTTCAAACATAGTCAGAGCACGTTCTAGCTAAAAGCCTCATAAAGCAGAGAACAACTCTTCATGAGAAAATACACAACATCCCTCAGAAAACAGCTACTTTTGACAGGGAAAATACCTAGTGCTTCTTTTTGATTGTTTTTACGAAATATGCAAATACCAAAACCTCGATGTTTGCAAAAAATTGTGAACATATTTAGAAAAATATGGGGCAGGGAGCCTCAGCAATTGCTGAGTTATAATCACCAACCTACTATAAATATCAGCAGGGTGAGAAAGGCTCTCTCTCCCTCCGTGTTTCAGTGCTGCTGCTCAGCACTAAGCTTTTTTTTTTTTTTTTTTTTGTGGTTTCATTTTAGTAATCAGGATCTCTCGTACTTCCCGGACAGATGGCCATTCACACTTCAGTGCTCATTTAAACACATACGTCAATGATAACAGAACATTTCAGCTGAGAACAGGCCAATGTAATCTTCCAAATTCAAGGCTATCTGTCATTTTTGTTGGTTATATAAAACCAGAGTCAAAAGAAAGTAGGACTGTTCTTATTTGGAAAGCTGGAAAGAAAATGGAAAATTCCACCTGGCTTGCTGTCAACATGAAACTCGGGCAAGGCTATTTAAAATGATTTGAGAAGGTTTGAATGTCTGGGCTCTGCTGATCCATTGGCACTTGCTCGTGGGGCCTGCTAAGAAATGGGAGAAGCTAATATCAGATTAGAAAAAGGATGTTGGGCCTCACAGGCTGCTCCAAGCCCCCACAAGCGCATTAATTCTCTATATCCCCTTCAAATCCATCCCACGTTAATAATGTAATGGTCCTGCGTTTGTCTCTTAAGGTATTAGATAAGTCCATGGCAGCACCTTGCAGCTGCACTCAGCAATACACAACAGGCAAGTTGGAAATGGAGGGGAAAGGATCTCCCCGACTTCACCGCTGATCCCCCGGGTCTGCTCTGAGTGGACACAGTACTTATGGGGATAAACAGACAAAATTATTTTCTCCTACTGTCAAGCCAGCATCTTAGACAAGGAGGAAAGCATTTAAATTTAATAACATTCTCTTCAGCTTCAGGGTGGACTATGTGTAAGAAATGGAAATCTGAAACGAGGGGGAAAAAAAAAAATCTGTTCGTGGCATTTCTGGGTCCTGCAGTCACAGGAAGAACTTGTATTCTGCTGAGAACCTCTGCTTCACTGAGGTTATCAGCAACTGATATTTTTTTTTTAGTTAAAAATAAGCTCTACAGGCAATCTTTTGGGAACTTTGCCAAACCTAAACCAACCTATGAGCCATTTAAAGTTCAATTAATTAGTAATTAGGAGGACAGAATTAACACAGGGGAGCATTTAGGAGAGTGTATACGTAATCAGCCAATAATTATCAACACAGCAACAGAACTGTGACACAGTATGAGTTTCCAGCATATCCACATAAGTGTGTAAAGATAATGAACATAGCAGTGACTAAATATTTTAGGTTGCCATCCGTGTGAATCTCTGGTAAGTCTACTTTTGCAAATTGCACCTGAGCTACTGAGCATAAAGCTAAAGAGGCTCAACCAGGAGTAAAAATTTCCCTAAATTTCAAATGCTGTTTAACAACTGAGTCTCAAAACTGTATTTTTCAGAGGACTGCCAATAATCAAGATATTTATTGTACCATACTTTTGTCATGTGTGTTTGCAAAAGGAGATTTCTCATCAATAATCAAAGCACAGCAGTGGATCAACAGTCCAGCCAGAGCTGCTAAACAAATGAGTCCTATAAGAGAAAAAAAAAGGTCATGAAAATAAGTTTGACCCTGAATGATTCTATCACTCTGAAAGTAAAAGCTGTGAAAACTGCAGAATTTAAGGAACACATTTTACAAGGGAGTTAACTGAATTTATGCTGCAGTGACTTACATGGTCAGGGAAGCCACTGGCATCCTGCTGTGGAAGCCTAACACCAGTGGGACTGGAAACTGCTGCTGCATTGCAAGAATGCAGTTGTGATCCTTCCACATGGATCATAAAAGATAAAGAGTTACCAAAAGCATTCAGTATTTTTTCTGCCATTCCTGGTACAGAAATTTAGAAATAAATTATCAGGTGGAATAAAAATCTGCGAGATAACAGAAGTGCAACTACTTCCCAAGGCATAAAACACAGCAGTGAGTAGCTGGATTTAACCTTAGTCACGTGGTTAGCACTGGAAAAGGCCCCTTAAACAAACTTGCCTTGTCAAACACAGTATGGAATAAAAGAAGGTGACCCAGAAGGATCCTTCAAGGCACAACAGAGGAGTGACTTTACAGATCAGCAGCTTTAACAAAGCAGAGGAGCTGACCCAGGACAGGATTAGCCGGGGAGGCGAGTGGTGTGTTGTGAGCACCTGACTGAGCTGGAACAAGACAGAAGAGGAGAATAAAACACCCTTCAGCTTCTCACAGAAACCATGGCTGAACTTTGTGGGGAACAAGATAAATTTGAAGGAAGACAATAATTAGCTTTTCTTCTGGAATGTAATTTGTAATTCATTCTGACTGAAGAAAAAGGAGTGTTTTCTTTATGGAGGAGGCTGAAGGTATCTGAAAATCTCTGTGCCTCACCTTTTTGCTTTTTCTGATTCAAGCTTTCTCTTGTAGCTGGCAGGAACTTTTGAAGTTGACTGAATGCAGATAAGAGGACAGGATGGTCAAGATGCTTGTTCTTTTTACAAATTGTTGTTCTGTATTATAACCTGCTGTGGTTCAGGCGTACGATGAGGTCTGCCATGGCTGGTTGACATTCCTCCATGGGAGTGCCAACAAAGCAGAAATTGCTTCTGGGTGAAAAATATTCATTTAAAATATGATTTATTTATATAAAGTGTTAATCTAAAATTAATTTTGTCATAACTATGTGGAAATAACATCATTCTACAAGAAAGTAACTGATGACTCACTGTGCCTTCTATTGTAAGTTTTACATATTTTTCTTATGTAATCTCTGGCAAAATTGGTTAATAGTCATTATAGACTTGGGTGCAATGTACATCAAGTACTACAACTCTCCTTTGAGTAGATCAAACTGTTTTGCCACTCAGTAGTAGATATTTATTAAGAATTACTGAATGCTTAATCCAAATTTCTGAGTTTGGGGTCTGTTTGTCTGCTTTTCACTTATACACAACTTGGCATTCCCATGTTGTTTAAGGTGGTTTATGAAAGCTTTGCATTTTATTTTTGCAGGTTGCTAAGTTCGTACCTGTAAACTCGTATTGTGACATCCAAAGTCAGATAAATGAGCATTATTACAGCACTTACATGGGCAAATGAGTTTCTTTCAATATCCCTGCCATAAGCAGATTATTAAAGTAGTAAGTGCAGTCCAAAAGCTGTTGACCTCATCTGAATTTTTCAGAAAGTACCTTTTCAGCCAAAGAGAAACTCTATCTGTTTGGTAACTTAAATCTAAGGATGATGATTCTCGGTGTTTCTCTCTGTACAATTAGTCAATTCGCTGTGTGCCACCTCAGCACATTCTTCCATCAGTTAGAGGACTTTTTTTAGTCTCAGGGGTTTTTTATGTATTACTTGACTGCATAATTGCAACTAATGCCTGCTAATTAGGTGGATATTCAGGCTTCAATCTCTGTCAGTAGTGCAAGATCAGTTCCTCAGCAGGACACATGAGCTTCTGTGGCTTTTGATAGAGCTGCTTTTGGAGAATCCCATCAGCTCACAGGGCAGGGGGAAGCCAAGGGTCTTCAGCAGCCACAAGGATTCTGTTTGTTGGTCACTTGCCTGCCTCAGTCATTGCATCACCTCAGTCACACAGCCAAAGCAGGGAGGAGGTTGTGCTTTTTTCAAGCCATTCATTGTGCCATTCCAAGCCTGAAGGAGTCAGTAGCAACAGGAAGAATTTGCTTGGGCTGTCTAATTATTTTTCATGGAGCAGTTCTGTTCAGTAATATTAATGGCTGTATAAATAACAAAATAACTTTTTGCAGTTCTGCTAGATGCAATTCTCCTTTAATACCTGACCTTCTTATGTTTTAATAAACTTATTGAAATTACTTTTTTAATAATTAAACATTGTAACTATAAAAAGAGGGGAAAATGACTTGGATATTGCCTGTGGTTTAAATATCATAAACAAGAATTTTACCTTTCAAATGTCAAACATTTTGTTGAACATGTCTGTCATTTAAAGATGATGGTTCCTGAACTGCTTTAAAAATATCAATCTATGGATATCACCAATGCATCTTTCTACCTTCACTTATCTCATAATAGCTTGTACAGGACATCCAGCTGAAATCAAACTCAGTATAGGAGAGAAAGAACAGCCCCACTGGAGCAAGACTTATTCTGTAATGATTACAGATTTTATGTGTTTATTTGTTATTTGTAACCCTTACAAACAACACCAGCACCAAGAACTGCCCCAAAGTCCCACCACCAAAGAAATTGCCGCCTAAAATCATTACACTCTCCACCCCTCGAATTTTTCTCGTAGCTAAGAACAGAAACTAAATGTTTCTAAGAATATTTCTGAGCAAATGGATTCTTCAGACCCTGTTTTCCTCAAGTACACATCAAAAACCTCAATGGCAACTGTGCTACAGGAGTAGCATCAGAAACCTGAATGGCAACTCTGCTACAGGAATGTGAAGTTAACAGATAAACACAATAACAGCGGCAGAAGTGAAGGCACTGCCCGTGACTCACTGGGGGAAGACATTCCCATTCCTCTCTGGAGAAAGGCACAGCAACAGGAAATCTGTAACCACCAGGCAGAACCACGAGGAAGAAAGACTTCAAGGGCTAATGAATCTTTTTGGGGAAAAAAAAAAAAAAATGTTTAAGCAGCAAGGTTGTCCAGGCACGAGCTAAAGTGGCTTTGAAAAATCTTTAAGCTCTGTTTCTTCAGGTAAATCAGAACTCCAAGGCAAACTAATAACCAATGCCAGCAAAATGCTTAGAATAATAACTTTCCTTGTAAATGGAACAGGAAGAGAGGACTGGTTTTAATAAGATAGAGATTGTTTGGAAAAAAAAATTACTCCAAACTTCCAGAACACTTATCTAAATTTTATGCAAATACCTTTATTTGTTTGTGGGGAAAAAAAAAAAAAAAAGAAGAAACTTCAAGTTTTCCTTGCTTGTAATTTCTGAAATTAAGTTATACTTACAGTTATTAGACTGCTTGAACAACATCTTTTCCTACCCTAAAACAACAATTTGGAAAGCTGTGAGACCCTATTTGAGATGGAGAGTAGTCTCCTAAAAAGCTAAAATCCAACCCACATCCATCTTAGCTCTGTAAAACAGATCATTATTTGATTATCAGACACGCATGCCAAGTCATAAATTAATATTAAAGTCAGTGATGGGACTTGAACCTTGATCTGGTGGCTTCCCAGGTGAGTGCTCTGCACTTGAGGTAATAGAGTAATTAGACAGTTTTCCTCTGAAGGATAATTGCTAATACATGTTAGCTGTTGGAGAGAAGCCCTCCTGAGGAGCAGATACGGGTTTCCTTTTTCATTAAAAAAGAAACTTAACTTTTTCAGTGCTTAACCTTCAGCATATTAAAATGTTTAGTGCCTAAGTTAGATAGAAGTGTTCCTCTGAGTAACAAACAATTAAAGGTAGCAGAGGAGTGGGAAAGTAGGACTATGTTTCTGAGACAAACCCAGAGTGACAATTAACTAAAAGCTGCCCTGCCAACCATTCTGTTCAGCCACAGCCCACAGGACTGAAAGCCAGCACACAACTAGTGTGGCTGTTGATAAAGGAAATAAATCCGTGTGATCCGCAAGAAGCTCAAGCAGCCTAAACCTTACCTACAAATAAAGTATTTCAGAGATGATGTCTGAGATGTGTCACACCCCATGTGTATGAATCTCCCTGCTTACAAAGTGTAAGCATTCAGTTTCCTCATTTTTCTTGAGATCTGCTCTTGGTTTTGGAGAGTCAAAAACCCGCTTATATAAATGTATAAACATCTACTGAATAGATCAGATTCACAAATGTTATTTGGGCTAAATTTTTACTGATCTTAACAAATTAAGATTACCCTGACCCATTCAAAGACAGAAATATCACAGATACTGGGTCTTAAAAATGATAGGTACTCAGAAATTCTGAGAGATGAAAGAGAATTGCACATCTTCTGAATACAAAGTCAAATACCATGTGAGAAGCTCAGTTTGGTCTGCTGAAGTGCCCGTAAGTTTTCCTATTGACACGAAACAAAATAGGTTTGGAGTCTAAATCATTGAGGTCTGATCCTGTCTTCCCTTGTATCTTCTGTAATCATTAGCATTTGAAAGACTCAATGCCCAGTGGGTGTGAAATGCTGCTAATCTAGTGAGTCTCAGAATACAAATGCCAATATTTTAAATTTTGTTTTGGATATTTTTACTTCCAGAAAATATTTTTGCTATAAGAAGTATAACATAAGATATATCTAATATATTACAGGTGAGTGCATGATATTCCTTGGCACATTTCATGGGCGTCACCTGTCTAATAACTTTAAATGAGAGTTACAAAAATCTCTTCAATTGGATTTCAGTGCTAATGTGAGATAGATTTGAGCAGCAGAGCATCCTTCCCTTAATTCCACTATTGGGTTTTTGGTTTACCTTCTCTCAAAATTTTCTATGGCATCTCTTTCTTTCCTTCTACATCTTTCCAGGCTGAACTGACATTCCTGGAACTCAGCAATTCCTGTCAATCACTAAGAGTTAAGGCCACTTCCAGAAATTTTGAACTATCAGCATGGCAGAATTAGTGCTGCAGGGACAAGTGGCATGTCAGCAGCAGTGGATGGAGCCATTTACAAATTACATTAAAAAAAAAGAGAGGGTACGATTACTGACCCCTGGAAACAGAGTGAAAACCCATTATAGCATTTTTGGTTATCATCCCAGACTGCACAGTAATTTTGACATGATACAATAATAAAGCACCTCTTTGTTTTCAGGTTCCACTTCCCCATTGCACTATTTTGCAGTCAGCATCAACAATGTGCTGGTCACTCTCTTCTGCAATAGATATAAATAGATATAAAGTCAAGGTCCTTTCCACAAGGGCTTATTGAAGGCTGCACTTGCATGTTTTCTGTAAACCTCAGTTTGAATGACCATGTATTGTTGCCACTCAGCTTAGACTTAATAGACAGGTGGTTTTCTTGAGTTTCTTAACATAAATAAATACCTGTACATAGAGAACTGTGACATGTCATTCTGGTAACCAAACACATTGTTCACTTTTTCTGTCTACGTTCTTCCTCTATGGACCTGCTACCACACATCCTCACAGGTAATCCCTTGATATACATGTGCCTACTTGGAAAGCAGGTACCTTGCAGATCAGTGTGAAATAAGACCATGCCACAGCACAGTTACAGATGGGAATTAGAGACACAAAAACACTGAGGCCCAAATCCTTAAAATTATTTATACATGTATCTTCACAGACCTTGAACACATTAATGGGTTTCAAAACAGTGCATCCATAATGAAACAGAAAACTGAAACAAACTTTCCAGAGTCTCATTTTAGTGCTGTTTCCTATTTCCAAAGGCAGCAGGTTTGTACATGTCAAATGTGCTGGTACTGAGCAGGACCTCCAAGCCCCACAGCCCCCGTGCTCACACAGCACAGGTACAAGCACTCAGACTTCAGCACAGCAAGGGGACTCAGAGCTTTATGGATTAAAAGCTGCAGAGATGATGATTTCCATTACAACATAAATCAAACAAAGGAGAGCAGCAGTGAGAACTCGTGCTTATGCCACTTCATTGCCAATGTACCTCAGGAAGGACAATTAACGGAGGCCTTGTGTCTGCATATTCATCAGTCCTTTTGCTGAGACTGCCAACATGAATAACTGTGAGAGCACTTGTGGTGCTGGCTGACAACTGTCCTCCGAGCCCAAGCAAGAGCACTGTGACCTACAAAACTTCATTGTACAGATGGGAGATTTTGGGTCCAGTCTGGGCCTTGGGAACTTTGGCTTAAACTGAAATTCAGCTCTGGGGTTGGATTGGCTGTGGTTGTTGGGAAAGCTCTCTGGGATGAGACCTGTCCCTGTGCAGGACAGTTTTTATTGAAAATGCCGTGTGAATGTTTTGGAGCAGGAAACTATTTAACAAATTCTGCATCTTTGTTCTGTTGGCAGGTTACAATTCTGTAATTTATTCACCCCTGCTTTATCTGCCAAACTCTCTCCGATTTTTAGTCTATTAATTGAGCACCAACAGGGTACATTATGAGTATCTGATATTCATCCTATTGTTTCTGATTCTCCTCTGGGTGAGGAGAGCACTTGGCAGCCAGTTTCCACTGTGACCACTCAGGCTTCCAACTTCCACATTAACTTTCTGATGAACATTCTCTAATAGTCATTTAAAATTTACGGTTTCGGCAACATTACTGCCATTAAATTTACTTGCCTGAATATTCACTGAAGTCAGCCCAAAGAATATAAATCCAATACGTTACTGAGTATGAGGTTAAAACAGGTATTAATCTAATAATTTTTGTTATCTGGATATGATGGATAACATTTCAGTTTGTCTTACTGCTGATGTTGTGAGGTACTGATAAAATTTTGGTTGGGCAGGCACTATTTTCAAGGATTTGCATTCACTATCCCTGATATTCCAACTGGTATGCACATTTAGTTTTACTACAGTTCATTTATTGATCTGGTTCTGAAGAAACTATTGGTTAACATATTAAAAATGACAATAACTGTATGGACATATTTCTTCTTAAGCCTGAAATTTTTTTATAATATCACTAGAATTAATTTTTTCCAGCGTTTAGGATCCAAAAAAAAGTAGTCTGTATAGGATAATTTGGTTGGGTTTCCATGATTTGCTTCACCCATGTGCATTTTCTGACTGCATTACTAAGCATTCTGTTTGGCTGACATTTTAATCTACCTGGCGCAGAAAAAGACTTTTTTATTTCAGAACTGCTGAAAGTACTATACTAGTAAAGTACTATACTATATAATTCTTCATATCTACTTAGATGGATTCATTTTTTATTAAAAGAGTAAATTGTGTTATGATGCTGGCTCAAAAGTTTACTTTTAAATTCATCTGTCTTTTAAAACCCAAAAGATACCCTGGTAGAGAAGACAGGATCCATGTGCCATAATGACCATTCAATAGTCAAAGAGGCAATTTCTGAGCCAATGTTAGTGAGGAGTTCAGGGTGTCAGCATGACAAGATAAAACACAAGAGACTCTGCATGAAGCCAGGGGCTCTCTATCTGCTTTGTGGTGTTTCCATTAATCCAAAATCAGAGTCAACAGATCCATGAGTAAGAAGACCAGACATCCCTCAGGTTTTGTTGGTGGTGTTATTGAATAGTGAGGTCTCATGTGGATGTGGAGATTATGGGTGGGGTTTTTTTCAAATTCTTCTCTGATTGATTATGCAGCAGAAATGAGCCTTTGGGGTACCCAGATGTCATCCAGTTTTGTTGGCTTTGAAAAGGAAAAAAACCCCCTAACCAGTGTTTGGTACTCACTGTGACTTTCTGAGTATTATTCCTCTAGGGTTGTTCTGGTTTTACATGATTTCACATTTCCCTAAATTTTCTTCACCATCTTTAAATGTTACAGTAAATCCCTTCACCCACTTGCAGCTCGGCAAATCAGCTTTTTGTTTAACCCTTTGTGACAAACATATTTTAAAGACACTCTTCTTCCCTCATCTTACTTTCTGAGTTATCAAACAAGACCCTCAGGATCACTGAGGATACAAGGGAATATTTCACACGAGGAGTCTAATGCCCTGATCACACTGGGGGTTGAGTAATTGCATTTCATGCATAGTGCATGAATACATGTAAGAATCTCCTCTTTACACTGTCAGCTAGACACAGCACCATGGATCAAACTGTTATTTTTCAGATGGCTGGGAATGCTTTATGGAGAGAAATATGCTGCCAGCTAAGCATTTCCCAAATGAAGATGAAGCATAAAACCACCCTGCAAGAAACACAGACTGGCAATGGTGACATTTTGCAGCCTAACTGCATTTGCCAGCACAGTAACATGAGGTAAAGAGAGAGGGTTTCATGTGCATGCAGTGTCAGGGAAAGCTGACAGCATCAGCACACTGCTGATGCTGGAAAAATCCAGGGGAGGCCTCAGCAGTGCCAGGAAGGATTTCCTCCTGACAAGCAGGATCACTCTCGCCTTCCCCGTTCCACAGAGGATGCCCTTGGCTCATCAGTCCCACCAGTGCTGCAAACAAGAATCCAGATCACCCACAGAAGCTGTATTTAGTCTATGCTGCTCCTCTCTCCTCTTTTCCAAACCTTTGCCTCACCTTCTCTTCAAGGAAACAACACTGACTTCTAACAGGAGTAGCATACGTGAGCCACTATCAGGTTATTTCTTCTTTTTCCCCCAGAAAAGAGCAAATAATATCATCACTGATGCAACTGAAAAAATGAGTTAAAAGGTGTGGGTTTTTTTAAACAAAATCTGCTGCTAAAAGGGAAAGGGAATAAGAGACCTTGCTACAATGAATGTTTTACTTTATACATCAAATGCTTTAAACCACTTACCCTTTTTTCCTGCAACTTTAAAGAAAGGTTAGAAATATTTCTAGAGGTGATTGCTTGCCATGGAAGTAAGTGGGTCAAAATCTTTATACTTGAAAAATCTGAATCTTTTCTCATTATTTAACTCCAAGCGGTGGCAAACCAGAACTTTCTGGACTCATTTATTTTGTAAATATTAATGAAATAGTCCTCACAGAACCCAATAGTTTTTTCCACATTAAAAAAAAAATAAATTAGGGCATTTGGTTGCCTGTGAGGAACAAAGGATGGTATTCACATGCTCGCAATATCAAATTTTAAATTTTTGCAATACTTGGTAAGAGAGGCAGAAAAGCTCTGCCAATTTAAACCTGTGAGAAATGCCAAAGGATACTCATGCTAGGAAAACAAGAATTTATGTAAATCTAGCTCTCAGGGGATAACAGGTCTGTTTTCACAGTCTGGAGACTGGAAATGTTGGCTGTCAGAGGGCTAAGTTCACTTCAGAAACTAAAAAGAAATCTGTGACTGTTCCCACAAAATCAGAAGTCAGCTGATAGTTGAATAGAGACAGGATTTTCCTGTTTCTTGTCTTTTCATCCCACACTGACTCATTTGAACTTCTTTTTCATTTATGGGAACATTTCAAGACATCTGTCTGATTACACAAAATGGTCCTTGCTTATTTAATCTTTTCACATATGGGTATTTTCTGTTGTATTCTCTCTTGATTTCCCAGCAATTCCTAATGTTCTACTTAGTGTTCTGGCAGCAAATCAGCACTAACCTGATGTCTTGAGAGAATAATTTCAATGACTTTAAGATGTCTTTTGTGAGTGGCAATATTTAATTTGGAGCCCATAATGACATAAGCAAAGTTAGAATTACTTTCCTTTCTATAAACAATACTTTGAATTAATTGTCCAATAACTCAATATTAAGTGATCCTCCTGTAACTTTTCCATGTCAGCTATAGATTAAATTGTCCTACATAAATGTACATCAAGCAAACTTTCTCAGAGAAACTCTCTCCAAATGCACAGCACAAAGTTTAGCACGGAGCCCTGCGAGACCTCATTAATAACCTCCTTCCAGCACAAAAATTTAGCATGTATGCCCATCCTTTGTTTCTATCTTATAACCAGTTACCAGTTTCTTCTTCACAGAAGAAACTCGTCCCTCTCAAAAACACCTCTGCTGACAAAGCCTTTGGAAATTCAGGTTTGTTGCATTGCTCAGATGAGCCACAAAGCGTGTTTGCTGCTGGCACCTGTGGATCTGCTCAATCACTATGAGTGGACATTCAGGTCCCATGTGCTGTCAGGATGTCATACACCCAAAATTCATTCCTCTGTCTGCAGGGTGTTTAGAGGTGAGAGGGAAATGCTGAGCTGTGGCAAACACACACACCTGTAGCCAAAATCCTTTCATCAGGTCCAACAACCTGCACTCATGAAACAGCCCAATTCAAAAAAGGCAGAGGATGGACAGGCTTTTACTGTCTTCCCAGAGAATACTTCACATCAGGAGATAAAAGGGACGTATTTTAAAATCAGAGTCTGTAACAGTTTTTAAGGGTCAGTTGGTACCACAGGACAGGAGTCCTGATGTCTCCTGTTGCTGCTTGAGTCCCAGGTTGTTGGCCAGCACTGTGTCCCTGGTGAGAGGGGCTGCCAAGTGCAGTGTTGCTGGAGCAGGCCTTGCTTATCCATTCTCCTGTTTGTAATTTTAAGAGGCTGCTTGGACGCAGCAACACGAACTGGTGTTTTCCCCAGCAGAAGTAGAGGCCAGTATTGGATCCAGTGACACCAATATGTCCTTGAGCTGTGGTTCTTTCCCAGGTACTCCCATATTCTTAGCACCTCCCTGATCAGTTTTAACCAAGCTTGTCATCTGGGTAGAGGAAAGAGGCCTTGTTATACCCTGTCAAAGGAGAGACAGGAGAGTTCCCCTCTGTCAGAAGCACTTTCCAATCAATCCCCAGGTAGCTTTTCACCCTGTGACTGATCCCAACACTGGAGAGCACTATGAAGGGAGGTAGGGTGCTGTGAGAAGCACAGAGAAGAGACACTTCCAGGGGACACACTGGGGACATGAGCAGGTTCCTCAGGGAATTGTAGGGACTGTTGGAAGGAGCTGAAAAAGGAGGTTGCAACACGAGGCAAATGCGCACGTGAAAAGTGTTTGAAATAAAGACATGCAGGGGATTTAAGATGCAAAAAGAAGTGTAGGAAACCATCTGCTGCTCACAAGAAAAAAATCATTTCTAATAAGGTCTCCTTGTTAACAGTCTTCTCAGATACCAGACATTTTCAAAGAACTAATGGTCTCTTCATCTACTGCAGATGATTCTTTTTTATGCAGCTGATTGTTAATTCCTACAACTCTTGTAATTCCAGATTCTGAATTAATCTCTATTCACTTTCAGGACGTAACTATCCTATTACTCCTTGAAGTCACTCATTAAATTCACCCTATCTCATTCAAGAAGCATACTGAAATCCTGATGGACACTTTTGTTACTTCTTAGTTGAAGTACTTTAATGCGCTTGATTTGCTTTGGGTTCCTAATTTCCCTGTGAACTCTTTTGCAGTGATCTAGAATACAGCACATCCTACTCCTTGAACTCTCTACTTCTTTAACTTCTCTGATACTGTGTCTTATATCAGACTATACATAAAAAGGTAATGTTACCCTCAGTGCAAACCAAATGCCACCAAAAATATTTCCCACCCCACTTCTCTCACAGTCATCATCCAAGCCACTGGTTAAATCTGGCTGCCTACTAAGGTTGTAAAGCAAAAAAGATCTGGCCAAAGTCAAAGCATTCAATGATTACTTTTTTCTCATTGATTACCAGTAGTGAGTCTTGTAAATGCATTTGCATCACACTGTAGATTTTCAGCAGAAAATATAACTGTAATAACCATAAAAGAATGTGCACCATACTGAACTTTCTTTATAGCATTCATTATGTATATAATTACAAATAATGGTATATATTAAAAAAATAATAAGTAAAAGAATGTACATTATTTCTCTACAAGTAAAAATTCCTCATCTTCCCAGACTTTCTGCATTACTTTATGACACAGAACAGCAGATTCAGGATTTACTGGACCACAGGAGAAGGCTAACTGCTGATTAATGTAATCAATACTGAAAACATTATCTTGAGATATTTTAAGGAAAAGCCAAATGCTTGATGGTTGCAGCTGAGGGATCAGGTAGGTAGCTGGGCCCATATATTAGTGCTGACTTTTAGCAGAATTACCAGGACTCCAGCCAGACTCAGGGACACATCTACTCTTAATTTTAGGACCAGCCTATTGCTGAGCCACGCACTGCAAATTCCTTTACAATCAGGGGAAGCTGATTTTCTCCTGCCACCATGTTCCTGCCCCTGCAAGACAGGGCAAGGGCAAAGAAGGACTTTACACGTCCCAACCCTCATTTCCACCAGAGATCAGTCCCCTGGAAGCCCTCCAGGGCTCCAAAGCTGAGACACTAAGTTGTGACAAAGGTTCTGCACTCACACTTGTCACACAAGGGTGTGCTCTGACAGCTTCACAGGGGGTTGCAAAATAACAGAGTTATACTACATGGATGAAGAATCCATTTCAAACTATACTCCCTCTTTTTTTGAATCTAAATGTGACATATTCTCAACAGAAGGCAACTTAATAGCCTTGCATTTGTACAGGTGGGTTATAAAACAGATATGTCTCTCCTCCAGCAAGTGACTATTAAAAAGAGCAGATAATACACAAACACGTGATCAAGCCTACTGCCTGAAAATTTGGGGCAATTAAGATATTTTATTTCATGCCCTTCTTTGTTTAATTCCAATATAGTTAAAAAGTTATAATCGGAAGTTCCCTAAAGCCTAAGACAAAATTTGCAGGCTGTTCACCTGAATAAAAGGATATTCTTCACTGATTCCTTTAAATGGTCTGAAAAATAAACTAACTAAACACAAAATTTTCTTTAGCTAACAATAGCTAACTACACTATTTCAATTTTCACTGAATGGCTGGTGCAGCAGAGGGCAATCTTCAGATAATAGATGTAAAAATATTACCACCTTAGTATATAGGCAGAGACAGGAGAAAAAGGAATGTGTTATTGTTGATTCTTTTCTCTCTAGTTATTCCTTCTATTCTAACTAGTTATTTCATGCCTTTCAGATGACTAAAAGAACCTGCAGAAAAGGCTGAGGTTGTAAAGGCAAGAATGAGAATGGGTCAAGGCAGTTTGGGTAGTAACATTCATATTGATTTCAGTTGCTATGTGGGAGAGGAGAAAAATTATTCCCATTTTAGTTTTAAAAGCTAAAGCCAAAACAGTTTCATTTACTTAATGACAAAACTAATCACAGCAGAAAAGATTAATTTTTTGTTTAAGTACCTTGCAATATAAAAAGGTCTTTGGCAAGCTTCAGAATAATTGTATGACATTTCTGCTTTTTTTCCCTTCTCCCTACTGTCATATACAAATATACGTACAAGAAAGAGTTTCTGTATTTTGACAGGCTTCAAAGTAAGGACAGAAAACTGATGGCAAAATCTATGCCATAATAGATAAGTTAACAACAGCTCTGACTCTCTCAGAAATGCTCTCTAAATAGATAACCATTCTTGCTAATATTTTGGCATTATATATTTATTAATGGTTTTTGTGATCATGTTGCCTTAAAGTATCTTGGACCATACAAGCTAAGGGGACCTTCCCATCCTGAAATCCAAATACAGACTGAGCCAGTGTCTGATGCTGGTCATCTGACTCAGGTAGCACAGCAGCTTCAAGATCCATATTATTTGAATATTTCTTGATTTTTTTTTGTTAACAATCCACATGATTTCACTCCCGATAACGAGCAAGTCTATGGAACATCATTGTCCCACATGCTCCATGTGAAAACAATTTGATTCCACAAAACCAAAAGCCTGTTAAACTTGTTTGCTATCAGCTTTTGTTAGGCTTGAGGAGAAAAGCTGGGGCACACTTGCAACTCAAAGAAGACTGAAAATGTAAAATTCTTTAAGCCAATATAATAAAAGCTGCAAAAGTAATTTTCAAAGATAGAGGAATTAGAAAGTGCAGGTTAGTAGGTACATTCCAAAGCAGAGTCCATCAATATAGCCAATGTCATACTGACACACCCAGAAAAAAAGAAACTCCCTAAGCAGATAAAAATTACAAAAATATTTTTAAACTTAACTGCCTTGAGAGCATGTTAAAATATTCTGATTCTTTGGCTGAAAAGGTGATGTGTAGATAATGCTGAAAAATTTGTGAATTTAAAGCTCCCTATGCTTTCAGGGTTGAAATAACATAGCCCCAGGAACACAGCTGTTGCTCAGAGCAGAGTCAGAAGATGTCTTCTTTTTAGCTTTATAAATCAATCTTGTTGAGGCTTTCCTGCTTTGACACAATGTTCTAACCTCAGAGAGGGAATTTTGTATTTGGGTGAGAGATGGAGGGTAACAGATTTGCTGAACATTCTGCATAGCAAAAGAGGAGACCTGGCTGCTTTCAGATTGCACTCCCTGAAGCTGAACAGGTTTCTGTTAAAATAAATGGCAAACCAAGCAGAGGGAGCTGACAGAACAGACAGACACCTTGAGCTGTAAGAGCAGAGCAGAGAACATGACTTTTTCTGCAATTACTTTAGCAACCCACAGCAGATCATCTTGAACTTCCATTCTCATTTGCAGTGACTGCGAATCAGGTGATCCACCCAAACAAGGCTGTTCTGCAGTAGCCCAGACCCTTGCAAAACGCCCTACAATACATGTTTTAAATACACCTTTGTACTGCCTTTCTAATGCATCATCCTAACACCTCATTCTGCATGACAAGTACATTATTAAAGAATGGTCAACAAGATAAAAAGAAAAGTTACATTTAATTTTTGGATCTGCATATGTAAAAGAATTTTTGTTTAATACAGTCCTTGTAAATTGATCCTCTAAATTCACTTTGGACAGGAGTGGTACCTGCTCCACTGCCTGCAGCACCTCCTGCCCCTCACCCTTCTCCTCCTCTCACCTGGGTGCTCACAGGGCTGTTTCACAAGTGTTTTCCTCACTCCTCTAGGCAGGGTTTTCCCCTTTCCAAAATCTTCCCAGAGGCACCGCCAGCAGTGCTGGTGAAACAAGCAGTGTGTGAAGGAAGTCCTGACTCAGCATGGACTGCAATGACAAAGGCCCACACACCTGAGTGCCTCTGTTTAACAATTATTATGTTTTCAAAGTATCAAATTTTATCATCATCAGTTATGATTTCAAAGTATCAAATATCACATAGTTGATTTCATGTAGTTGAAAAATAACATGTGAAGCTAGTCTTGGACTTGGTAAACACCCACAATTGTTCCAAGGTAGGTATTCAGGTATAGAAGAATTTACTGTAGCTACACACACGCTTTATCACAACCAACATATGCACCAAGCATGCCTAGTGCCATGGAAGAGAATAGCCAATCATTTCCAACAAATCCTGATGGTTTTGGGAGTAGCACAGCTGTATAACGTGAAATATGTGAAGTTATCTGACAACAAAGATAGATAAGCTTTTACCAATCCAGAATCAAAATTATAATATGACTGACCTTTATCAAGTTTGTTTGCATATTTACACAAAACAAATTCACTTTTCATTTAAAGTTCAAGGAGGAAGGACTGAGAGAAAGAAAGCAGCAAGCAGCAAACTGACATCACAATCAGATCAGGAAAACTGGGCAGCAGGTTCTTGTCCGGTGTTCAGAGCAAGAGTAAATGAATGACCAAGCTACAGTTCATACATGCATGTCCAGGAATGGATTTGGGGGTCCAGAGGGGAAAATTGAGGCTGGGGATAGTGGCATTAAAGAAAATTTTGCCCTTGTTTATGAGCAGCAAAGGGATTGGTGAAAATGTGTATTTTGGCCTCAGTGCGGAATTATGCAAACTCAGGAGAGCACTTTAAGACCCGAGTTCAGTGGATATTGGCAGAGTCAGATATACAGAAAACACTGTGGAGGATTTAAAAATATGAAAGGCATAAGGATTATATAGACTTGAACTGTGAATGAGGTTGAAGTGCATTCAGGAAAGCAATAAAGACCAGTGAACCAGAAACGCCCTGCTCACTTATGATAAAATATCTAGTTAATACCAAAGAAAAGCTTCAAATAGACTCGTCGGGTTCCTTAGAAAGTCACCATAAAATAATGCCAGTATTCTTTGTATAAATACTTTCACAAATAAAGACTCTCTTTCAGAAAGAAGATTGAACTTGGTAAGTAAGCAGCTTAAGCAGTAAGGAAAAGCATATTAAAATTATTTCTTAACTTGCAGAAATGTTGAATAATGGTCCATGGCCACGTTCTGTAATGACAACACACCATACACTGTTCCCACAGTAATGTAGCTTTCCACATTTTGCATAGGAGACACATACCAAAAGGTTAATTTGATCCAAAATGGCAATACAAAACAGGTAATTAACACAAGCACACCAGCTACTTATTCTTTGATCCCTTTTGGTTTGCTCCTTTTCTTGAGAAGTGGAGAATTCACCAACTAACCTATTCTCTGCACTGCTTTTGAAAATTTTAGGGAAAAAAGTTAATTCAGGTTTAGTGGATTAAATTACTTTAACTAACCAAAATAAGTAATGAAAAGCATGAAATACTTTCATCTTAACTAGCTCGTATTTCATTTGAATAAAGTCAGACCCTCTGTTTTTCAGAGGAGGAAATAGGCACACACTGTAAACTCTAGAAGTGCCTTGTTTTGTTTATGGGGGATCTTGCCAGAATTATAAGACTCAAGTGAACTACGATGAGAAATAAAAACACATTCTAGCTTAAGAAACATTATAGACACTAAGGCAAAACTCAGCACTTCTCCATCTGTTCCCAATTCAAAATGTGATCCTCATCAATTTTGAATGTGAGACTAATTTTGTTGAATCAGGCATTCTCATACTGTTGGGAGAGGATTTTGTTTTCCCTTTTCAGCTACAGAACTTAGGAATGTAACCTGCAAGACTCCTGTTCTAGGTAGGCTGCACAAAGCAGGGCTGATGGAAGACAGGAATCTTATTCTCAAGCTCTGGGCACTGGAGCTGCACAGGGAAAAATGCAGGGAGAGAGACAACAACTAAACTCTCACAGATGCTGAATCCTTGCTCACCAAATCAGCTCTAGATCAGCCTCCTATTGCCACCACCTCATTTTCTGTGCCTCCTCATTTGCAAACCTCATTAACAACTCATTAGGAACACTACAGATGTGACACAAACTTGCTCTGGGAGAGGGAATTGGAGAATATTAGAGAACTAAGTCAGAAACCTGGAAATACTTTAAGTGATTGTTCAGAGAACATCATGATCATTATGTGAAAGATAATAAATCACCGTTTGATTTCAGACTGAGTGAAGAAAAAGATACACCCTTTTAGGGTTTAAAAGGTTAAAATAAAAGGAATTGCTGTCTGGGTCAATTCCCAATTTATACATGGATTTGCTGTAATAACAGAAGGAAGTTATAGCTTTTACTTAGTGCCTTCAGGAAGGACTGAGTTTATTTAAAGGCAGTCAGAGTCTTCTTACAATAATGAAAAGAATCTTTCTTTCTACCCTGCTGTTAGTACCAACAGCTCCTAGATAATACTGACACTTTCTTCTCTGTTAAAAAAAAAAAAAAAGGCAGCTTTGTTATGCATTTATTATGTTAGAGCAAACAGCAGTTATCTCATTTCACACCTAGTTCAGTCTAAAAAAACCCCAAAAAACCCCATTTGGAAGAGTCCTCCTCAAAAAAATTCATAGCAAAATTCTGCCTCAATTCTATGGCAGCAGCTGCAGAGCAGCATCAGCATCATTCACAGCCCTTATCTGGGAGCAGAGTGTCTTTTAAGGGCCAACTACCTGGAAACATACAGTTAAAAAGATGAAAATGTTGTGACCTATGCTCAATTCAAGGAAACTCCTTCTGTAATTACAGGCAGAAAGTTGGTCTGTAATACTTCTGCCTGAGAATGTGTGATAGGGATACCTTTGATAAGATTGTGATGGGAAAAAAGGGTAGAAATAAGGCTAAATGTAAATGACTGTCATACCTCTGGTGTAACTTTGAGGTTATGGTACTTGAACACAGGGAAAAAGTTGAATTCTTAGTGAGAATGTCTCAAAAGTTCAGGAGTCAGTTATACTGTTATACATTACACCTTTTTTTCCCCCACAACAACATAAGTTTTATAGGCAATAAAGCTCACTTCAGTGGGGTTTCTCATAGCACATCTGGGAATAAAAGGACTATTTGAAAGCAAAAATTTACACAAAAAATAAATACAAACAGGTTTCCCTCTGGATACATCAAAACAGCCAGTCACCAAGGTAATTACAGATGCTGTGTTCTCTTTTCTGCTGTTTTCTGCTATTCTTCCTTTGTAAAGTAATGTAAACAGGATTAATTTCACCAAAATTTTGTCTTTAAAACATTTAGCCTAATAAAGCATACAAGTACAAAAATAAATATCAAAAGGGGAAGAAACTTCTGAGAGTGTTCATGGAGTTACTGTTGCCATGGGAACTCTATGGCTGCTCTTCCCAGGCTGTGCCTGGCTCTGGCTTTGTCCCTGGAAGGGCAGGAATTGCTCTGAACTGTGAGGTCAGGAAAGGGAAACTTAGTAAAGCTTTCAGAAATATGCACAGACACCAATTCAAAAGGTTGTTGGTTAAAATGCACCTGTGAAAGTGTATCAAGCTCTCCTGCTCTGAGGAGTATGAATGTCAAAAAGTCCCACTCTCCTCCCATTGCAACCCCATTCCTGCTCCCTTTAATGCACTGTATTTCCGTATCCTTTACCTTTCAGAGATTATATGCTAATTAATATGAAGGTTATTAGGAAGATGATATATAAGGAAGATGATTTGTGTAAGATAAGCTGTTTGGCAGTGTTTTTTCTTTGTCAAGAGCTCCCAAGGAACTAACAGATAAATCAGGCAAATTAATACAGGGAACTATCTGAACCACCAAAGAGGTCACATTGTCTCTTCCTTACTGCCAGTGAATTCTAGAGTAGACTCTGTCACCTTTAAAGATGTTTAGAAGCATCTTTTGTGTTTGTACAATCCCGCTGTCTGCTTGAATGTGATGGATTGATCTTGGACCATGGACTTCACCACGGTCTGCACAACCACCCCTTCCTTCTGCACTGATCTTCCTCCTTCCAGCTGCAGTTGCCAGGGTTTTTAACCCACTTCTTAAATCTCTTATCCCAGAGGCACTGCCACCATCACTTCTGGCCTTGGCCAGTGGTGGGTCCATTATGGAGCCTCTGGCATTGGCTCTCTGGGACATGGGGGAAGCCTCTGGCAGCTTCTCACAGAAGCCACTCCTGCAGTCCCCCCCCACTACCAAAAGCCTTGTCACGCAAACCCAGTAAATCAGGGAATAAAGTTCTTTTCAATATTTCAAAGGGTGATCACATCAAGCATGCTGCTCACCACAGTGTTTATTCTGGGACTGCTTTCTGTGTTGAAATTTCACACCAAAAATCTGGCAGGACTTAGCACATGAAAAGTACAGTCACAACATTATGTTTAGACTTCTGTTATCTAGGTGACTTTCTAGGCCACAGGAGCATTCATCTGGCAGTGAAAATAATAGTTTTGGAGATTTGATTCCCCATACACCAGGAGATACTCAGAAACTCAGTGCCTGGTCTGCATGCTTCTCAAGTGGCCAGTTCATAAACTTGAGTATTCCTGTAGCAAACCAATATTAGGAATTACTATTAATCACTCAGGAATAAAACATACTACATGCATAGTAACTACACACAACTACAACAGAAAGAAAAACGGATGTTGAGGTTCTGCATCATTTCAGTTTCCTTTTAGTATCATCCTGTGCAAGGATTTTATGACACAGAAGCATGGAATCACAGAATGGTTTGGGTTGGAAGGGGCCTTAAAGACCACTTCATTCCAACTCTTTGCCAGGGGCAGGGACAGCTTCCACCAGACCAGGTTGCTCAGAGCTCCATCCAACCTGGCCTTGGACACTGTCAGCGATGTCTGTAGGTCTCCAACGAAAGGAAATGTCATTTTTGTCATCACTGTAGATAACTGTGTCTCTATAAACCCATTTGCAGCACGGTTGACACATCCAGATTAGTTACACTTCCCGTCCTGGCTACCTAAGTCACCTTTCCCACCTATACTCTGGATGGAAACACTGGAGTGTGCAATTTGTGCCATCACCTCCTTCTAGGCTGGGCCATGTCCATTTCTGAGGCAGCAGACACAAAGCATGACATCAGGATTGATGTCAGGGCATTAAACTGAAGTCAAGGCATGATTTCAGTTTAGAATTTCTTATACTGAGCAAAATCACACAGTCCACTAACATCTACAGTCAAGACATCAATCTGTTCTCAGGAGATTGATATCCAGACCCAAACCTAAAATAAGTTAATGGGAGCAGAAACAAGGCTGGTCATTCACAAGCTCATCCCTGGCAGCACACACAACTAGTTATACTAAATAAATGTTCTAAAATCTGGTGAATTCCAACACTCAGTTGAGTAAAAGGGGAGTTAAAAAGAAGCCCTGAACAGCTGGCAAGAACATAATCCTCTTGTCTCTGTTACCCAACCTCTCACTGAGTAGAAAAAAAGCAACTTTTCTGTGTAGGCAAGCTATATCCTAATTATCCTATTCAGGGTTTCTTATACTGCCTTCAAGTACCTCATCTCAGCCTCATTTGACAAAAGGGTTCCAGTCTAATTCAATATGGCAATTTTCATTTACCTGCAGTAATTCTGAGGAATTTTGTGAAGGCAGATTTAATTTCATATTAGTTGTGAATTAGACTGTGCACAGGTTTTTCAAAATCTGTTGTCATCCATAACAAAAATGCGTATTTTTAATAACATACATACTTTTCTTTCTGTTTATTTCCTTAAATTTAATAAAGCCTTCTAGCTATCAGGGTAATTCAGTCTCAAATCTCCACTTCCCAGCTTGGTTTTCATTATTTCACATGATTCTTTTACCCTTATTATAGAAGCTGGCTTTATTCCCAACTCATAAAGTGACCCGAATTCTCCAGGAGATATTTTCTAGCATTGATTTTTCTTCGTTCATAATGTTAATGGCATGACTGTTCCCATCTTTACTTTCTGTACTTTCTTAACTTTTATTATTTTCATAATCCCACACTAACACATTATTTTTTTCCTCATGCTATATGCATTTCATTTTCCTCTCCCCACCCCTTAGACATTTAGGAGATATTTCTGTAGCGAATTTGGGGATTTATCTGTTTTTCAAATAATTTCAAACAAGAATACGAACCAGCAAAAATCTCCAATAAATTCTTTCTTTGTAATCTCTCAGTAACTTTTGTGACACATGTTACTCATTTGACCAAAACTTCCTCTCTGAATATATTTCAAAAGCTCTTTATGTGGAACACTTTTCATCTAGAGCACTGCCAGCATTGTGTAATCATGATTTTGGGGGTGTCATACCCACTCTCTGGTCAATGGCAGTTCTGAGATTGACAATATTTTTCAAGTTAGACTTTTTCCAGTCTTATAGGATGAAATATTTTCACCCCAGTATGTAACCTGCATGTTCTTTTAGATCTTTTCACGCTATACGTCAGTTTTTGTGAGAGAGCTATTAAAATACAGAAAAACTTCTCATCCTGTTTTCATTTAGGGATGAAAACTTACAGTTAAATTCCTAACAGAAAGCCTCACATTCCTCTGTCAAGTCACCCCCATTCTGACCTAGATGGTTTCTCTGTATTTTGTGTAGACAAGGTATAGCAATTTCTCTGTCCATGGCCACGCTGCACATTTCCCATTATGGAATGGCACTTCTTATCCCAAACAGAGGGAATTCCCACTGCACAAGGCCTATTTCATATCCCTAATATCCACAGCTGGTCCTCTGCCATACAGCATTTTTACTATCTGCTTTCTTAACAGGACATTAGGTAACCACAAACAAGTCCTTCCAAAGCTCAAGGCCTTCACTTAGTGATTCGAAACTTCTTGATTCTGAACTTCCAACCCTTTCTTTAAAGAGGAGAGAATTTTTTAATTCCTCCAAAGCCTATTTCACCTTTCTTCACAAAAGACTCTCTCCTACTTAAGAAAAAAATGACGACAAAATATCATCTCTGTTAAATTACTTTTTCAATAGTAGATGATTTATAGTTGATTAGGTAATTAAATCAAATACAAGTGGCTGAAAGTAAATCTATTTTTATCATCCCTGTAAATTAAAAGTTCCGCATCATAAAAAATCATGACCATCTTGAAAATGACTAGTCAAGTGCTTTTTATAGGCAAGCAGGATTTATTGTCAATTAACGTATTGAACTGGATAGTCAGCATAACCCTGTGCTCAAGACTTTTTAAATTATTGGCTTCCTCTATCAAGCTGCTCCATATCACAGTAATGAAATGTATCCAGCTATTCACATATTGAACAATTCCTTAGGTTGGGTTTATATCTCACTATAACAACATTTCATTTTATTATTATCTCCGATCCCCTGTAATGAATACAAATACATTCCTTTTTTTCCATCATGGGTTTATCAATTTTCATTGATTTGCCTGTAATGAATGCAGACAGGATGTGGAGTGAAAAATTTAAAGAGATCATATCCATTAAAATATCTGTAAATTCAGAAGTTTTCCACTTGCAGTCCCATCAATTAAAAGAAATCATTCAGAAGAACAATAAAAAAAAATTAGTTGAAGTCTTAACACTTAAAAATCTGTAAAAAGGAGTTTGGGGTCCTCTATTTTTTACAGAATATTTAGTTTTGCAATATTCATTCAATAGACTCCAAAGAAAAAAAAAAGGATAAATTCTCTTTACAGCTTTGCTTTCACATAGATTAATTTTCATAATGCACCACATTTTTCTTTTTCAATAGAGGTCAATTTGACTAATGAAAATGCAGTTTATGTGTAATGTGTGATTTGCTAGACACAAAACATGCTTGAAAATTACTCATGCCAGCAGCTGCAGCATCTCCCTTTTCCATTGGGAAGTTCTGCATCCCCAAACCAGTCCTCACTGAGGAAAGAAATCCCACTGTTGGAGTGGTTAATGCAGGGAGGAGACCTCAGCACGACCCATGAATTTTTGGCAGTTTGGGTACTGATACTCAAAATTATTTTCTTAATTCTGAAACATAAATAAAAACACGTTGATTGAAGACAAATACAGACATCTTGAAACTCGCATTCCAAACTGTGCTACAAACTTTCATATTGAGACTCAAACTTTTAAATGAAACTACAAACATTGTTCTCAGTTGTGACATTTTATTGCACTATAACATTTGCATCTGCTTGTGTTCTGCAATTATATCATTATGTGACGATGTAGTTTAATATGAAATGAAGTGATACAATAACACCCTGGCTTTCATTCAGACACACAAAAAAAAAAAAAAAAAAAAAAAATATATATAACATCCAGTCTACCCAGGACAACCATACCAAGAGCAGAGTCTGACCTATTGTGTTTGTGTTGTGTGGCAGAATAGGACAAGGTTGGCTTCACAAAGGAAAATAATGAACTGTTAGGTAGAAAACAACTATCCCTACTTGGCACACTCACATTTTTTTAGGTAGAAGGCTTGTTTGAAACAGATGCAAAGATAAGTTTGGGTGGTTTTTTTTAATGAAGAAAGGCACTTCTAACTGTCTACAAGAATCCTATGGGTTTTAACACCTCACGGGATCATAACTGAACACTATAATCAGATTTTCAAATGAGGTGGACTGTATGACCAATAGCAAGAGCACAGTTTGAGCAAAAAACCCCAACTGTTGGACATCAAGACAGAAGTTACTTACTATTCCATACACTGATTTCTTGTCTGAAGAAGCCAGCAGTGTCCAGTATGCTTTGTGATGGACACAACATAACCCTTTTTGTAATGGACTCAACATAACCCTTTTCTTTATGGACAAAATGCATAATTGATGTTCTGCAGCCCCAAATGAAACCTCAGATAACTTAGTGTCAATGGGAGAAGGGTAGAGACAGAAAACCACATCTGGACAAGGAGCCCTGAGAAAAGCAGAGAAGAAAATATCAGTTGTTTCCAGATGGCTTTTCTCTGTTCCTCATAAATCCATCTTGTGCAGAACAAAAATACCCTCCACAGTCCTCTTCTGTTAATCCACCAAGTTCTCTAAAAACACCATGTAACCTCTGCCATAGCTGCAACACTTGGAGCACTCAGTCCAAGGGACACAAACAGCAAAGTAATCTGGCCCCTGACTACTGCTGGGGGTCACTGCCTCTAGAATAAAACATAGAAAAGATGACGCAAAAATAAAACAGGAGTTTAGTGCCCTTCTGCCTGTTACCAGAAGAGGTGCAGAAAACCAGCAACCAGTACTGTAATAGTAATTTCCAGACTGCAGGTACCCCAGCCCTTCTTCTCTGTCAAAAGGAAGTTCAGACACTGCCAGAATGATTCCCTCTAGACTCACTGAATTTCCATTTTCCAAGGATATTCTTAAACTCATTTCTCTCGATCACCCTACTGAAACACAAGGAGAGCCTGGTCTCCACCTTTCCTGTGCTGCTTTGAAAATTCCAGCCTACAGCAGTACAAACCTGCTTTGAATAAGTTACTTCAAAGTAAAAATGCCCTTATCTTCTATCATTTTAACAGCTTCAGAAGGCTTTCAGTGTTATTCTTGTCAGCAAATAAACTAGATATTAATTTTCATAGTCTTTTTTTTTTGCTATGTGTAATATCACAATTCAAAAATGTCGCATTTAATACTTTAATAATCAGCATGGTCCAAAGTTTGATAGCATTATATAAGAGGCAAATGCTGCCTGCTGAACTCAGTGGGGCTATTTGCAAACTGTGCCAGATGGAAGAGACTTCCTTTGCAGTCACAAGTGACAAAACATTTGCAGAACCTTAGAAGACAATACCTATTGTAATACTCACAGATGACTAATTATGTTCCTTTTAGAAGTTATCAATTCTACTTTGATCCAAAAGATTTGATTGGGAACAGAAGTAAGTAAAATTACTTAAGACATTAAAGAGACTATAAGGAGGTAAAAAAGCAGGTAAAAAAGAGGGCTGTGCTGTAGATTCATCTGTTACAAAACTTTAAAACACATTATTTTCAACCTGATACGTGGATTCACCACTGAAAGAAATTCAAAGCAAAAAAGAAAGTTAAGAGGTTATCATCTCTCAGGAAGTTTTTTGTATCAGTGGTAAAGCAATCAGGATAATTTCCTAATGTGTTTTGTCTCCCCTGCAGAGAATAGTCAGTGCTTTCTAACAAACACCTCCCTAAACTCCTCTTCAAACCTACAGTCTTATTTCTGTGCACCTGCTGTATTTATGTTAAATAAAAATAATCCCATACTATAACATTTGCTGCCAAGTCCAAGCTTCTCTAGTAGCCTCAATACTTGGGAGTTTTGCTCACATACTCTCATGGAAAATCCCAATTCACCTGTCAAAGCCAACCACTGGTGAGAGATGGACTTAATGTGTTACAAAAACTGCTCTTCTGAAGAAGAATGTGCTTTGCATCTCAGGTTTGGAAATATTAATGGTCTTCCTCAGAAAATACAAATGAAGCTGAATAATGCAAAATCCAGCCTAAGAGTCTTCCCATCAGTCAAACTGAGATGTTTTGGGAAAAGTTTCACCTCACTGCAATCCCTTTTGTGTCCTTTCAGTGTGTCCTGGCCTCACCACAAAATATTTCACACCTCTCCCAGCCTCTACCAACACGATTGGAAAACCTATTAATAACAACAGCATACCACCTCCAGTGGGGATTAAATCTCCAGGAACATGGCAGAAATGAAGCTGGTCACAGGGATGCAGGGCATTTATGATGTACTGAACTGCCAGACCTGATGGCTTAAGGCCAGAGGTTTTATGGCTTTGTTGGAATAGTGACTTTCCCCTAATAAAAGAAAGATGCAAAAGTATGATAAGAGACAGGTGAAGTGACCTGGTTATTTGTGATCTTGGTTCAAAGCCAAAGCCCAAAAGAAAGAATGGAGGAAAATACCAGCTTGCTAAATGAATGGACTATGATTCCAGCAGACTTTTTTGCTTTATTAGCAAAGTATTTTCCTCTCGCTGTGCTCCCAAGTCTTCCTTCTCCCATTTTTTTTCCTGGATAAGCTGAGGGGGTGAGATCCCTGTTTTCTCAGGGCCTCATTAGGGCCCCAGACAGACAGAGGCTGTGCAGAGCCACCCTGAACAAGCCACGTGCTGACCTCAGTGGCTTCGTGCAGCACTCCAACAACCTGGATCATCTGGAAGGGTTGCTGCAAAGGTCATCACTCCTATTACACACTCACAAGCCTGAAAGCCCACTGCTGTCTTGAAACCCTGATGCTAACAGTCTCCTCAAGAGTTACAACACTGTTTGAGACAGACAACCAAACACAAATATGCCAGAAGGTGCTCAGAGAAGCACATGGATTGAATAAAAGCTGTGGCATGACGGGTCAAGTGACCTCACCCTGCACACACAACATCATCCTCCACGGCTGGGGCAGCCTCTCCACCTTCAGATGCTTTACAAGACACCTCAGAAAAAGAACCTCTTCAATCTCTTCATTTAAAAATCGATAACCTTCAAGCTTCCACAGCTTCCTTTGAGACCAGGGTAAATAAAATTGAGGGAAGGCTGGAGGGATTTGAAAAGCAATGGAGTCAATTGAAACTCAAACAACAAAGAGAGGAATTCTGTAATAAAAATCACAAAGGAGAGAAAACTGTGTTTAAGAATTATGGAGCTTCTGAAAAAAAGATTAAAGTATTGGGAAAAATCAACGGTGTTGTCATAGTATTTAATGTTCTGAACATCTTCTCTGAAAGATCCAAGATGGCTGGAAATTAGTGGAAAAATCCAAAGCAGACATAATGAAGAAAAACCCACTATCTGGAATAGCAAAAGTAATACATCTGCATAAACATTCAGGGCTCAAAGTGCTGCATAGGAAGAACATAATAATCACAGAGGGCATGTGACTGAAGGCAACATTTGAGCAGTGGCCAAAGAATTAGAATAAATATCAGCTACCTTACAAACTCCATAAACCCTTGGCAAAGGATAGGAAGTAACTTCATTTGAAGACAGAAGAATTTTTAGCAAACGACCCTGCATCAATCTTCTGTCCTGCCAGATTGTGGTTACTGCTCTTGAGAGAAGAAACGTGACGCTGCTGGGAAGCAGAAGCAGCACAATGTTTCACACAGGACTGAAAAAAACAGAAGCAGGGAAAAACTTAGCTAAACCTATCAAAAAATCTCCAGCGTATTTGCTTCACTCCTTTACCACAGAAGATGTAGATTTTTCTGGAAAAATCTACTTGCCCTCTCAGCCAGTATGTGGGGCATTGGTGATTTTACTCTCACATGCTGCCATAAAAGAATTTGTTCAACTAAAATAATGTAAAAAAACCTAATTAATAGAAATAATTATAACACTGGTGAGTTCTTATTGGTAAATGAATCTGCTTCTTAAACCACTTTCAGAGTTTTTTAATTACAGTAGCATCTGAAGATTGCTGTTTGCACCAAGATCTTTTGCTAATACATGTTGCTAGTATGGAAGTTAGAACATCAACATTACCAATAACTATAAATCAACATTTATACTATTACAACACAATCAATAAATACATGACAAAGTAGTATGGTTTGTATGGTTGCATTATTTGTATGACCTAAACATAAAATAGAAGCAGATATAAATATTTTGATGCATAGAAAAAAACCCAGCCACTTTCCATCCTTAATGTAAAGAGTAAAATGTAAAGAGTAGCATCTTCTCTGAGTAAAAATTCAGAGGTTCACACTAAAAGTTTCCCTACGTTTAAAAAAATATTCTTACTTTTTTTTTTTTTTTACATTGAGACTGCAAGGGTCTGGTTCTACTGACATCCTTGGTTCAAAGCACTGGGGTTAAATAGAATGCATCTGGGAATGGAATTCAAGTATTGTTAAAGCATTTACTGTCTAGCACAGGCTCATGTTTTTGAGTTGGCTTGTTTTCTGTTCTTTGACTTATGCATATATGAAGGCTTCTGTGGCTGGCTGGTTTGCTTGTGGTTCTTTGTTACAATGTTTTGTTAACCTTCCTTTATGTATTTTTAATGAATACTACAAATAAGAAATGTGTAAACTCATCCTGAGAAGAGGCTATAATGTCTTCCTGTGCTTTTGATTCACTGCCTCATTTGCAAGATTGCTGCTTATTCGCAAATTAATTATGCAATGGCATCTTTAGCTAATAAAGTCTAAACAAAAAACATTTAATCCAATTCATAGTTTTCTCTCAATCAAACCAAGTCTGTCAAACATAATTACATTACACATGCAAAGCAGGAATGAGCCAAACATGTGCCACACCTGCTTAGTGCTTCTTCAGGCAGACGATATACAGTAGAAGAACAGTTGGCAGCACAGATGGCACAGCAAAGAAGACTTGTGAAAAATGCAGTTATGGAGTGTGGTTTTGTGCCTTTTATTGATGGGAAGGGTCACATAGTGATCTCACTTTATGTCAAACACACCTTTGTGGTACCTTTAGCCCTGACAACTCTAATTTTGGAGATACAAACCCCAGGCATCTCGTGCTCTCTAAATGAAGGAACCTCTGCAGCTCAGAGGAATCACTGATGGCTTCCAAGCACAGCCACAAGCTCTGGGACACCTGTGTCATCATTTATGATCATATATTTCAAGGTAACTCTAAACATTATGTCCCCCAACCAACATAATTGTATATCTATATAATGGAACCTATTTGGCATTAATAAGGGTAGTGATTCTTCACATTTCAGTGAACCCAGTTCTCAAGCTCAGGAAGGAGCCAACCATTTCACTTATGACCACAAAACCAAAAGATAACCCAATCAGTTCTGGGAAGCTTTTCAATTTTCAATTTTGCTTAACTGAAAAATCAGCCATATGATTTATTATTAACATACATTTATTGTGATTTCTGTTAAAACTATTTAACTTTATTGAGAGGTAGAGTTTCTGAAAATTTCTTTAGTTGGACATTTTGTGATATCTCCAGATATCACTGAAACCCTCTCTACCATGTCATGCACAAAGTTAGCATCTTGCAGGAGGCAACATACCCAAACCTAACCATCACTCCTTATTTCCTAAGGACGCTTTGGCTTCCTGTACACACAGGAAAGGGAAGAAACTCAAAAAACAAAGCCCAGAAAGTTCCCATTCAAAGCAACTGATGTCCCTTATCTCCATTACTGTTTTCTTCTCCTTCTCATCCCTGCAAGCTTGTCCTCTACAAAAGTCTTTTCATATCTGCTGCACATAATCTCTATTTATATTGTATCCATGTCATAAAAGCTGGGAATGAAACCATCACCGCGACCTCATGTCCTGTCTTTGAGGTTCTTCATAACTTTCCCCAGCTTTGCCAAGCTTTAAGGAAATATAATTTCCACCACCCAGGAGGAAGGCCTTGGGTTACATCCACAGAGGACATAATTTCATGAAAGAATTATAAGGATGTGAGGGTGAGTGGGTTTCGTAAACTTTACTAACTGCTAAACTACCATAATGAAAGAAAGGAAAGAAAGCAGTTATTAAAGATTCTACACGGAGTAAAGTTTAGCATAAACTTCCATCAACTCATGTAAGGCCCAGAAGGATGGTGCTCCCTCCCTCTCTCAGTACAAAAGCAACGTGTCCCTGCCGTGCTGCAACCCCACAGCCCTGCAACCCCACAGCCCTGCAACCCCACAGCCCTGCAGCCCCACAGCCCCACAGCCCCATAGCCCTGCAGCCCCACAGCCCTGCATCCCACAAAGCCCTGCATCCCCACACTCCTGCATCCCCACAGAGCCCTGCATCCCCACAGCCCTGCAGCCCCACAGAGCCCTGCATCCCCACAGCCCTGCATCCCCACAGCCCTGCATCCCCACACTCCTGCATCCCCACAGCCCAGTGGTCTGTGCTGACTGGGGACAGTTGAACAGAGCCTGGGGGAGCTGCCTCTGCAGCCTTGAATGTGGCAATACAGAGAGAACCAAGAAGAAACCAAGGCCCAGATGAACCAATTTAACTGGGGGCTCTCCACTTGATGTTCAATGTGCATCTGACTGTGCCAAACTGGTTGCAAGATTTTAATAACTGTAACATAATTAATTAGCCAAATTAGCTCAATAAAAACATTTCCTAATAACAGTATTAAGACTCAGTTTTAAGTTCACTGTTGGCATCCCTGCACCAAAGCACTCTAGCTCATATACATGCATAATTATTCTACAGCAGGAAGAGTGGACCTGTCCTGACTGCTGTGTTTCAAGTATGTCATACATTAAAGGAGCTCTTTCTCCACTCAAGTTTTCCTCCTGCTTTCAAAATTGTTTTCCATTTACGTGACCAGAATGACAACAAAGTATTCATACAGTATTTCCCACTGGTGTAGGTGCACTAAATGGAGACTCTGCAGCATCAAGAACTGGGAAAATGGTATTGAAAACAGAGTATCTTCAAATAACTTCTGCAGGAGTCATTCCCTAGAATGTTAAATTTTCGAATCTATTAGTGTGCTTCCAAATTCAAAAATATTCTAGTACAGAATATTTCGTCTGCTTTTCTCCAAGGACACTTGACCAGAGGGCTGTTAGTAAGAGCTGGAAAACTGTCAGTGGAACTAAACAGATAGCAGTAAATAAATAAATAAAGCACAAACCGTTTTTCAGGGATTGAGTGCAAAAAATTATTCAGAGGAAAATACACTGGGATTTAACTTAAACAAAGTTTAAAGAAATTCACAAAGTTTAAATTACTGAGCGAACAACAAATGTCCTGGGAGAATCCTTATGACAGCAGAAGTCAGAAATAAATCAGCAGAAAAGAATACGTGTGTTTTTCTGAGAAGAGAAATCTCAGTGCCATCATAAGTATTAAAAATAAAAAAAATTAACCAGACAGTCTTATTCAGAAAGCATATCTGTTCCAGAGCCTCAGTTCCACTGAAAGACACCAAGATGAACCAGCGAGCAAAGCTATAAAAGCAGAATCCCAAACGAATAAATAAAAAGGCCATCTTCTGTTTCAGAAATCAGCAGTCCCAGAACACATTGCTCTATAAATTTCTTTCCCAAAGACTGGAAAGAGAATGTTCTTGACTAACAGATCTTTCTTGCTGAAATATCACCTGGGATGTATAGTACTCACTGGCAGCCTTGCACCATCTGCTTATACTGAGGCTCTAGTAAAGGAAGCAGCATAAGAGTTCCATGTTTGCATAGCACTGATTTAAAGGAAATCGTATCTGTTTTTACTTTGTCACACTGGGACATTTATGAAAAGCCCAGGTTTACAGCACGTTATTGTCTCAGCTGTGCACTATTCCAAATTAAGCTCAGTGAATGTTTTTCTAAATCCGAGAAATGCTGGTTTTCTGCTGTTTATATTTCAGTCTGAACTAGATCAGAGCCAGTGAAGCATCGATCAATAAATTTTAACACTCTTCATAGATGGCTGTGGATTCATGGATTATACTGACAGCTGTTTGAAGGGTGGCCACAGGGCTGCAATCTGGGCACCAAAAGCTCTTCCCTCTCTTTCCAGGTACCACAGTCATGAAGTCTTTGGGTATTTCTACAGGGTACAACGGAGCACAGCACAGACAGTACCAAAATAAGACCATCTAGAGGCAGAAGCAGCATGAAAATGGAGCTTTACAGCCTTCCCTAGACCAGAGGATCATCAGCATGGGGTGCAATGCTGAGACATTCCAGGGAATATCAGCGGGTCTGGCTGCAGCATTAGCACCAACAGGCCTGGGAACACCACAGGGAACATTTCCCTGAGCTGTGTCAGGCAAGTACAGACATTGTAGGAAGCTCTGTCCTGCTCTTCATAAGGAGACAGCAAAAAGTCTGACTAGTTTTTTAAAAAATAAACCCAATTCACCATGTCTTCAGCAAGCACTTTTCATGTGAGTTTATTATGAATCTCATATGCCATTAATACCACCTACAGACAGAAGGGAAGATGTGTTCAAGTTTTAAAGCCTCATCTCTCTTTCTGCCTTTGGATTTTACAGAGGATTTGGGGTTTACCCCCATCAGTCATAGGCACCATCTACTGTGAAGTGATGTGATCTTTCATCTTTTCATTTAAAAATCTGAAGTATTCATGTACTAACCAATTATTAATTCTCCTACTTTTAATCCGAAAATTTAAAGAGAAGTGCTTAACATAGAATGCATGAGAGGTGCAATATCTAAATTTGTCATTTCTCATCATTATGGCAACTGTCACCACAGCTGGATTTCACTTGAAATCTGGATCCTGTGCAATTTTGAACTTTCATTAAAAAGTGCTAGTCCTCAGACAGGAAGAAAATATACATATATGGTTAAAACACTCAAAAAATATACAGCAAACAGCATATCTCCATCTTTATTTTTCACCAAGCTTTGTTTTCTCTGTACCCATCCAATGATTTCTGTTTGGATGTCTGAAATTTGCCAGGAAGTGATTCTTTATTGCACAAATGCATGCTGCAAATATTTATGTATGATTTAATCTAAGTATACAGCCCCAGTGGTGATGTTTACGTGCACAACCATAATCATATGCATAAATATCTGTCAGACAAGTATCTGTTTAATTTCAGAACTGATTTTTAATAACTGATGTTTTTATCTGGGAGAAAGATTATTGGAAAATAACTCCTTAAAAATTGCACTATTTTATATCCAGGAAAACATTCCAGATTAGAAAAACAAAATTTAAAAAGTTAGACTGAATTGATAAGCTTGCAACAAACCATGGAGGCATCTATCCAAAGCCCTTTGATTCTCTTAATATTTAACATTATTCCAGCAGAAGGGATTTTTGACAATGTTTTAAGTCAAAATGTAGCCAAAAGCAGCTTCTACCAGAGAAATACAAGGTAACCTAAACATCCAAGCAAAGAAGGAAGTGGATTTTCACCTGGTCCATGAAGGACTAACATCACACCCTCTGCTATGGGTTGAGATGCCAGAATATCCTGCTGTCATTTGTGTCCTACTCTTCTTTTACCCGCCCACAGACAGGGCTCTTTCACTCATTACTGAAAACCAGCAAGTTCTGCTGCATAATGAGGCAGCTCTTCAACTATGAAAAGAAAAACTCGCATGTGTCTATGTCCTGCTGATGATCCACTGATGGAAAACATTTAATTGTACAGCTATGGAATTTTAATAAGTATTGATTTTATTCCTGTCATGAAGAGAAAGGACCATGAATCTTGTCAAACCAGCATGAACAGAGGTTAATGCAGGCGTATATACTGATCCATTTGTCTCTTTGCCAAGACTATTTATTCTTCCACTATCAGAAATATACAAAATGATGGAAGCATATTCCAAATATTTGTAAATAATGACAGTCTAATCTCACTCATTATTTGTTATGGGATAAAATTCTAGACACCTCTGCCTTGTTTATGTTAGACTGTGAAAATTTAAACAACTTGAGGAGATGCAGACAACGCCCAGGGAAAGGAGAAAAGGATTCTGCCATTCCTAAATCTGTACACACAAATCCATGTGTTGTTTTTTTGAGGTTTTTTTGTGGAAGAGCTGTGCCAGCTGGGATTCATGTGCTACATTCCTAAAGCACATAGGCAGGTCTGCAGACTTACTCAGTAACCTGGTGTGCAAAAAGAGCACGGTGGCAGCTGAAAAAGATGTTCGTACTCAGGATTAAGGCCAGTATTTATCTTCTTGGCAAAGGTGTCTACATGAAAAACTAGAGTAATGATACCATACTCTACAGACTACTACAAAAACAAGATGAAGAAGAATTGCATAAATGCACCTATATAACATCCATCACGTTAATGAGAATGTAGAGACAAATGCAGCTTAGTGCTAAACTTGGCATCTATTGACTGCAGGAGAAACTTAGACACTGCAGAGACAAATCCTATCCTAAAGCCATTGGAAGGCCACGGATCTGAAATGATTTGACACACAAAAGTTTATCTGTCCAGCCAAGTGGCATCTTTCAGCTTTTGCAGCCCACCAAAAGCAAACCTGAGTGTTGTTATCACCTTAACAACAGTCTCCCAAAGACCTTCTTGGGAGGCAGAGCTAGAGGGAAGGATGTTACAGCATTAGGAAAACCTCCCTTGCCAAAGGTTTAGCTGAACACTTTGAATATCTGAAATTAAGAAAGAAGACAACAATGATAGAATGCAAGGCTTTGCAAAGCCAGTAGGAGGAAGTTAGCATATACTGTGAAATGTGAAAACTTTGAAAGATAGACAAGATCTAAGCTGGGGAAAAATGTACCCCTGTACTGTTTAGACATGTTGATCTGAATTTTTAAAAGTATCAAATGTTAACTTAATTTCCATTTTCAAGCTTTTGTAGCTTAGTAAATTGCAATGCTTTACTATTTTCCACTTGCAATTCTAAATTGTTTTTTAAGGAAAGACAAACATAATTATCATGAAAGCAAGGTGGAACTCTGAGATTACAGATTATTTTTTTCTTTATAATTCCAGAGTTCTGCTGAGCAATTTTACACCATAAACCAGATTTGATGGTTTTATAGTTATGCACTCAGTTATTATTGAATCCCACATGTAAAAATAAAAATACCATTTTTATGTAATTGAGCTCAGAGCTATTAGTAATCACCCATTTGTTATGTTTCTTCTGCAATAGTGGGCAAAAAGAGCTCTTCAGCCAAGAACTATGTACAGAGGATAAGTGGGATTTTTTTCTGTCTCCTAAATTTACGAGACAAAAGATGCAAAAGGTTCAGGTTGCATAAGAAGTCAAAGAAAAGGTTGTTAATGATGGCAAGGGTGAGCACAAAGTGATAAAATGGGACGTAAAATGCCTGTGTTTTGCTCAGAAAACAAACCAAAGGAAGTGAGGTCCTACAGAGCATGATATCACCCAACTGCAGAGAACAGATGGTTGTGGGTGTGCCTTGAGTGCCACAAATGCGAGTCAAAGCAGTGGTTGTACTGCCTGCCTCGAGTCCATACTACAAAGAGATAAAATATCCACAGAGAATGAGGCTCTTAAACACCCCCTTTTGTAAGGGAACCCATTTAGTGTTTGGCACGAGGCTCTCAGTGCTCCGAGTTTACTGTTCCCGGTGAGTGGCAAAGGCCTCCTGCATCTGTGTCGTCTCCCCATGTCAGCAAACGACTCCTGCACTGCCTGACAAACATTTGAAACGGCACAGTGTGAAAACAGATGCATTTCCAACGCCTCCTCCAAATTTTTATCACAAAACAGCTCCAATGGCACCAGCCAGAGCACAATAAATGAGCCCAAGTCGGTGCTCTCCCAGACTGGGGACCGTGGCAGCTCCTCTCCCCAGTCACGGCTCTTTGCAGCTGTTTGTTGTCATGGGCCTTGGCACTTCTCCTCCCCCTGTCCTCTGGATGGCTGCTCAGCACATCGAGCTAATTGACTCATCTTGGCTCAGTCATAACCTCAATCAGCTGGACCATCTCATTTTCCCCACAGCCAAGAAATCCTGCCGTTCTTAATATTAGGGCAGCAGCCAACCTCTTTTCAGAGGGAAGCTTATTGCAGAATATCCCTCTGTATCCCTGGGAATTAGCTGAAAGCTTAAATGTTTCTTTTGAAAGAAAACACTTTTTTCCAAGAAGGGAAAAAAAAAAAAAAAATCACTTTCTACTGTCTTTGTGAAAAATCTCCGAGCAAAAAGCCAAATCCCAAAACAACGTTGGGAAAAAGTGAAAGGAAAAAACATTCTGGGTTAAACATGAGCTTCACACTTGCTGAATTCACATCAAAATATTTGTTCATTGGATTTGAAACCCACTGCAGCTTACTCCATCTGAGTTGCAAACTGGAAATCTCCATTTTAGACATTTCCAGGGCTTGAGGCACAAGGATTCAAAAAATCCGTGTCCACAAAAGGTGACAGTCTTTGCCTTGCCTCTCTGGAGAAGTAACACTGTTCCTTCTGCCAGCCTCACAGCCCCACACCCAAATTTTGGTTCTGAATGCAGTGAACCTTAATCAAACCTTAATAAATATTGAAGTGAGCAAGTATCTGTCTAAACTTCACAGTCCCCTCAGTTATATCTGTATTTGGGGGTTCTGTGGCACACTACACTATTTTATTCTGGATTTTCATTTCACTCTGTAAACAGAAGTGAAGCTCAACAAAAACAGGCAGCCTACTTTTAGGAATTTATAGTGATGCCAAACCATAATTTTCCCTCAAAACCAGATTATCACAAACTTTAGGGAACTCAAGGGGCTAACGCTAACCTGGTCCTTTGGCAAATACAAGTTTTCAAGCAATTCCTGCCCTTTCCTTTGCACTTTTTCTGGTGTGATTTTGACAGCAGTAAAGGCGGGCCAGAGGAGGAGGGAGGTGGGGCCACAGCAAGAGCGGCAGCAACACTTTATGAGCCAAAGGCAGGGAAGCAGCAGGAACCAACCAACCAACCCTTGTGGGGTTGTTTCAACTAATTTCTGCCAGAGGCTGATCCTCCAGGAGGAGTAAAAGCTCTGTCCCCCAAGCAGGATGGACGGCTCTGCCCTGTGCTTTTCATTGCCTGGTCCCCACGACTTACTCTTTTCCCGAGCACTCTAGGGACGTGCTTTCCCTTCCCCCAGCTCCTTGGCCAAGCCTCCATTATGCTTAAGCATCTCTTAATCTTCAACAACCAACTTATGCACAGACTAAACGCTGAGAGCAGCTGGGTAGCCACATCCAAGCTGCCTGTGCAGGAGAATCTCCCAGCCCCACAAAACTGGCCCTAGTCTGGTATGAAGGAGCACAGAGCCTGCCAAACTGACATCCTGTCACAGTACTGAGTGCCAAAACATTTCAGTCAAGCTCTGGTATGTGCTGTAACACTGGCATATATAATTACAACTTTGAGACGAAAAAACAGCTTTTCAGCTGGTGCATTACAGAAAGGGAAAGAATATTTTCCTCCAGAGTATTTAGCCTGGAGAAGATGATCTGCCCCCTCTGCTGCTGGCTTTTATTTTTTGGGAAAGAAGGAAAAGGAGAAATTCTGCTGATGTTTTTGTAGACCGTGGTGTTCCTCACAAGCCATTAGCCACAGGAGCTCTGGCCTCTCCACAGCTGCTTCCAAAGCCCTCCATGTAACCACAATGCATTTCCCTCTCCCTTCCAATTTGCCTCTGGGAATTCAGAATAAACTGAATTTGGTTCCTGGATGCAATTGGTAGTGGTGGAACAGTTCCTGCCCCTTTTTACATTTGTTTTCATCTTGCAAAAATCCCTACTCTTTATGCTTGTCCCTTTGCAAAACTGTTACTTTCTAATTCAAGTCCACCTGCAGTGGGGGCAAAGATACAAATACATTTAGACTTTTATTCAGGCAAATGTCTTTTTCATCATGTCTTTTATTCTCTCTCTACTATCCCATCTTTTCAATAAATTATTTGCAGCTTTTTTCCTTCCAGTCTTCCTCAGACTTCTACAGTCCTATAAGATGAAGATAACCCCCATGAACACAGACATCACACAGGTACAGCTTAGCTTCTGAAAATATCTTATGGTGTGCCAAATGTATCATTTGGGCTGGAGGACCTAATTTCTTATTGCTACACATGGAATTTATTTCTTGTTAGTCACCTGTGCAATGTGAGATGCACATACAACTTTATCAGAACAGATTTCTTCAGTTATGGGAGTAAAGTTCTGGAACAGAGGTTGGGAAGTGGCCACTAAGAGATACCGAAATCTTGCAAGAGGATTATCAGTGATACCAAGCAGTATCTTTGTTCTGCAACACACAGAATTTCCCTCTGAGGCATCTCACACTTTATCACAGAGAACGCTCACTAAATGATGATTACTTTCACTTCAGTTCTGCTAGGGAATCTAACTGAGGGGGAAAAAAAAAAAGACTGGAAACCTTCCAATGGTTTTTCTGATGGAAAAACACTCCACATGTAAAAATCAAAACATTTGGTGGGAATGTGTTGGTTTCAATGGATTTTTGATTGGTTTCTCCTGTAAATCTGCCCAGTTCCTATCTGATGTGCTGCCAGCCTGGCTGTCTGCTGTGCAATCCGAACAGCTGTCTACCTGGTGGCCTTCCAGAGCTGAGTAGCTGGAATGATGTGTGTGAGGAGCAAACAATGCTGGTGCTCCTCACCCACAGGGGAACAAAGGGCTTTGTCCCACCTTTAACCTGCTGGGCACGTAACACACAGACCTGTCTTGCCCTGTAACTGGACTGAGAAGTTCACATGTTGCACAGCAAAGGCTGCAGCACAAAGGGATGCTCGTGCTGCAAGAGATGTGGTCACTAATTGCCATTACCAGCAATTACCTGTGTATTACAGCTTGCATATATACGTGCTCAGAGCATATGCCAGTATGCACACATGTGTGCATATGTTTAAGGAACACATTTCATCCTCTCTTGCATAAGAGGAGGTATTTTTGGTGCAGCCTTCTGAAATCTGAGCAAAGAAGCTCCAGAACCTGGCATTATTTCCACTTAATCAGTATGAAATCATTATAGCTTTGCTATGAAAATGAAACAACCCTAGTCATACAAGATGCATCATGACACAGAAAAATTAGAAAACACTGTGAGCTCTGCACAGCAAGATTTGTAAGCCTGCCAGCAGAATCACAAACTCGCACAGCTCTAATTTGTCTAGGAAAAAGGGGTGTTTAATTGCTGTGCATAATAAACACACAACCGTCAGAGAGCAGCCATGGATAACATGCACGAGTAGATTCCAGCTGTAGTGCTAAGGAAACATAAAAGTGATTTATTTTATATCTTGATCTTAAGTCCAGTAAATCACATTAAAATAAAATGACCAAATTTCCCTAAGTGCTGAGCACTCAGCAGCTCTGGCTGGCCTTGCTGCTGAGCTGCTTTGGAAAGGCATTGATTTCATTTTGGTGTCTGCAGGGTCCAGGGCCACACAGCATCACCTGAGCTGCCGTGGCCTCCACAAGCAAGAGCTTTTGAGCTTGTTCAATTAGCCCACACAAAGCCAAGCACTAATGTAGTTCTAGTGCCTGAACCAGTTTATTGAGAGGTAACTCTGGCCAATCTTATCTCTGTTCCATGTGCAAATCCCCTAAGCATCAGCTGATTGCTTTCAAAAGACTGTCCAGTTTGTGTGGCCTAATGAGAGCCTCCAGGAACCAGTCCTTGTGTAAATATCCAGTCAGAAATTCATCTTTGCTCTGCTCCTAAAAACAGCCACTGCAGAGCACCATATACCTGATGTGTATATGAATTGCTGCATTATAAAGTTGTGCTTCTATCTCAGATTTTTTTCTTTCCCTGCAGAAGGGAAAATGCAAGGGAACCAATCTACTAGAAAGGAGGATTTTTTGAGGGGCATGGAGAGGGTGACGCCCACCTGCAACTGGCCTAACAACAATACTCCTCATACCCACTTCTTCTCAGGCTCATCTTTTACTGAGAGCTGGAGAGGAAAGGACATAAACCTTTCTTGAAGGCAAGTGGTTGCCTTTTGCTCTGGAGTGAATCCAAGTGACAATTTAACCCATTGCAACTGTCCATCTCAGTGAGTGCTTCAGAATACAGTGGACTCAAATTAACAGTCTTTTGTGCACCATTTCTGTTTAAATTGTTTTTCTGTTTGTAATCATTACACCTTACTTTACGGATAATGAGATTCTTTGAGGTTTTTTTGAATCTGGAATTCAGAACTTACAAGTCTTTCCAAAGTGCTGATATTTTTTCCTTTAAGACAACTTTTAATTGAATAATCTCATCCTCATTACCTTTATTTTTCTGCCTGACTGGCTTCAAGAATATAACCCAAGAACTGTTCCTTTCCATACTGAGATTACAAAACACTATCAATGGCTTGAGCAGTAGATGACAAACTCCTGTTACACACTTTCCTTCGAGGTTTTAGACACCTTGGGATTTATCACTCTTCACGGAAGTTCTCCTTCGTACATGGCATTCTTACTACCTGCAACTACTCTTTCTATACTGCAAAGTATTTCTTACATTATAGTCAACACAAAAATTCCATCTGCAATTCCCCTAAAAAGTAATGAGGCAATCAATAAAGTTGAATACCTTGTGATTTTTTTCTTATTTACAGTACAGGATTTATGTGAGAATTAAACTACTGTTTACTTGGTTCAGGAAGAGAACTTCAGAATTGCAGGGTCTCCTGAAAAAATATTTATAAATTAGCCAACTACTATGTGTTTTAAATCAACAGTAGCAGAAAACAGAACCTGACTTGCTTTTGTGGTCAGGTGCACAAGGTCCAGCCTCATCCTCAGTGCTATTTGTCTAAATATGAATAACACATTTAAGATCTTTCAAATCCTTCAGAATTTACATCAATCTAACCAAAAATAACACCAGAAAATCATGGTAGCTTAATTGCTTTTTCCCTTCTGTTTTTCCAGGGTCCAGAGTGTGAACAAAAACTGTGCACAACAGTGAGGCCATTTCTCTCTGTGATCACAGTGATGAAAAGAGCTTTACCTGAACATGAAAAAGATATTGCCATCATAAATACAGACAATAAATAAATTCGTCCTTTGTTCTAGTGGAAGGTGCACAGTTGGAGGAAGGAGAGGCTTGGGACTCAGCATTATTTAGTGCAGGGGACTGCTGAGCCATCTGTCCATGAACAGATAGCATCCTCTCCCATTTGTGCTGGAATAATCTCCCTGCAACATCTTGCTAGATCATGGTTGGTAATGAAAAACTCGCTGAAAGAACTGGATAGAAAAGTCATGTTGAAGAAAGTTGTTAAGAGAAAATCTTAATAGAGAAGACAGTCACAGGAGAGAATATTATGATGCTGGGAATGCAGAGACAGATACAAATGGTGCCTCTAATTTCTTTCATATTCAGAGAGTGAGAACATATTTATATGAGATTGTACAGCTGGAAGTTTTTCTTTGACCACAGAAAAATTATTGTATCCCATATTGGTTAGTCAATAGGCAAAATATTAAAAAAAAAACCAACAACAAACCAACCAAACTTTAAATGAAAATATATTTTAGAATTTGGAAAACTTATCAAAGTGTAAATTATAAGACCCGATAAGAAAAGCTGAGTAAAGTATTTGCCAGAATCACTTGTTAAAAAACCTGTCATTAGCTGTTGCCATATCACAAAGCAGAATAAGAGAAGGCAGCAGTGTTAAACTACTTCTAAGCATATTGGGAAAAAAAGATTGAAACAAAAAACATACCAAAATGTAATTCTATTGCTTAAACAAGAGTTAAGTTGCCACGATTAATATAACAAATATAAAAAATACATATTTTTTTATGGAACCAGATTTCTTTGAAACTTGGAACTTAACATTTTCTCTGGGAACTGACAAGCAGTTAAAGCATTAGGTGAGAGGATTCAGGCATTGGAAGTGTGAAGTCTGTGTTTAAGCTTACAACCCGTGATTTTCAGCCTTCCATCTTCCTGGCACTATTGATATGGCAAATAGATCATGGTTATGGGATTTACATAACTGATCTCTGCATAAGCGTCGAGTTAAAATAAAATGTTGCACTTCCTTTGTCAGAAATGGGCAAACACACACCTGCCTTTGCAAATGAGTGGGCAAAGAGCAGATTGAAGCCCTGCCCTCCGAGTGCATGTGAATCACAGCGGGTTGCCCGGTCAAACACATAAAGGGCTGGAAGTCTTCTAATGACTTTACGAGTCATCTTAAAGCCATTCAATTTAGATAACCTTTTCAGAATAATGGGTTCTAAAGCTGCAATTCAGCACAACTCTGGCAATTTTACTGTACAGCACATCCACATCTTTGAGGAATGATCAAGGAAAGATTAAACCACTTCACAATAGGATAAACTATTGCTTCAACTTGCAGTTTTAAGTGAAGTGCTATCAAGATCATCTTGAAGAACCCCACTTTACTATTTAGATTCTCTAGTACCCGGAATGCTTCTTTAGGTTTATCAGATTTACAATAAGAGGGAGAAGGGAGATTTAGTAAGTCAATAGTGCTTGCTAAACTACATTTCTCAGGCTGAGTTACAAGCACATTATGCTTTATAAATTAAACTGGACTGTCAAGATAAATGCATAGGCAATACGGTGCTATTTGTAAGTAAATGCCTCTTTATGTTTAAACAGGTTCTTATAGACCAAGAGGCTGAATCTCTTTTTCCTAACAACATTATAAATCTAAAAGCCAAAGGAATAAAATGAAAAGGAAGTGGGCCTTAGGTCTTTGTGAAGGATTGATGACTCAGGCAGTACTAAGTCTACCAGAAATGATTCTTTTTCTTGCCTTTAGTTGGCTTTTGTCTAATCATCACAGGGAGCAGGGGGAGGGAAGACAGAGAGAAGGGGAATAAAGAAAAAGCAATTTTAGCTTTTTACTCCTTCTTTTAGGAAAAATTGCCTTACTTACCTGCATATCATAAGATACAGATAGCACTAAGTCAGCAAATTACTTGTTCTGCTGGATATGCTGTACTTACCATGATTCACCCTGCCACTTACAGTGAAATGACACCCTATTGTAGCAGCAGAATGACTACACTTTAAGGTTGCAGAAACATTCAGCAATTATCACTAGCAAGAAGGGTACATCAGTTGGTAAACCACATAATAGCAGTCTCCCACCCCAATCCAAAAAGCCTGTCATCCATCTCTGCCTATTAAGTGAAATGCTTCTGCATCAAGACGTTGCAGGGAATGAACCAGAGCCCAAACAACCTGCAGGAATGTGGCAGCAGCAGAAGGACCTCAAACACTGCAGCCCCTCGTGCTGCTGGACTGTGGCAGCTCTCTGCAGGCTGCTCTGCCCCAGATTATGATGGGAAAATTTTTTGATTTCTTTATTAACCCACCAAATTAATCCCCAGAACAGTTATTTCTGTCATCTGTCTGAAAGTGCTGCAGCAATTCAAACAGGTAAGCAATAATAAGCATCTTTGCAGCAATAATAAGCATCTTTGCAGCAATAAAGCACATAAAAGGCATTAAGGCTGTTGTTCAGAGGAAAGAAAAGCCAGAGTCAGACAGACAGACTTGGTTTCAGATTCTCTTTTCAGGGATGGTGGGCTCTGCTGTTAAGGCTAATGACTCCTCTGGCATTCCAGAACATACTTAAACAGCTTGTTGCCAATTTCTACACAAATCACAAAAAATATATATGGAAGCATTTGTAATGACACTGTTTTAGACTTGGCAAATCAACAAAGATACACAGTTTGTGGTGTATATCTCATTAGGTGTAGGCTGGTGCAGCACTTCCCATATTATGAAGCACTAACAGTGCAAGTTATGGCACCTGTGGAATGAAGGATTACCTGGTGCACAAGCCTGTCTTCCCAGCTCTGGAATAAGATTCTGCCACAGACACAAGAGAAAAACCTGCCTGGCTGCAATCACTCAAATGGCAGCTCTTCAGAGGTCTTGTGGGGTACGTTAATTAAGGAGTTAATCAAAGCTGAACGTGGAAGGCCTTGAAGCTGAAAGAAAAGCATTTGCTTACGACACCCTCCCCCTCCATGGAACAGCTGTGCCCTGTGCACACTGAACTCCTGATGCTACACTGGCCAGAGGAAGGGAAGGTTTGTTTGCCTCCTGTGCAACTGCTGAGGGCAGAGAATGGATTCATGGTGTTATTGTGGTTTAAAACCCTGTCTCTTCTTTAAATGAACGTTTTACCCCAACATTAGTTGAACTGCAGCCCCCAAAGTTGTGTGTGCAGGTCTGACTGTCCAATTCCCATGGCAAAGACGTGATGCAAATGTCTGGATTGGTGTTGGGACAGAAAAGCCATATGCAGTAGTTCTGCAATATAGTTTATGCCTATGAGAAGACAAAGCTTTCATTTTAAAGATCTCTTCCTTCCTCCATCAATAAAATATTTGATCTTCTAGGAAGACAGAAAAGACTAATTCCTTACTGGAACAAGTGCACAGATCACATTGATGGTTTTTGCATGCATTGTGTGGACATCCCAAAAGACAAAGTTTCCATTCAGTGCCTGTAAGAACAGATTTGTTTTAATTTGTCATTTTGGACAATTCATGAAGAAATAGAGCTTTTTTTCCTACTTTTTTTTCTGCTTTATACATTTGTTATGGCAACCAATGAATATAAAACATTTTTGCATCCCCCCCATTTAATTCTATTTAGATTTCAGTCTGTTCTAATGATGGCATTTTCACCCAGCACATAACTCCATCAGCAGCAGTTCTGGTTTGAAAGAGAGGAGGTGAGTGGTCCCTTCATACAAGGCTACCTTCATAATGATCTGTAGAGGTGTCACTTTTTATCTACTCCCCTTTAATAAGAAAGCTAAGATTTCCCACTCAGCTGATTAAAACTGAGTGATTGCATAAGATTATTATAATCTCATCTATTACTCAAACAAAATAGTTACCTACTGCATCATAGTGGCTAAAAGGAAAAAACCAAAAAAACTCCTTTCTGTGTTGAGACTGTAAATTGTCAGCTTTCCCATCTTTGGTTCATCATTAAGTTACACAACGAGGTGTCTTTGCCATCATGTTTTTCTACCACCAGTTGGAAACATTTTATGTTATCTGCAGTTGATGCTACAATTTGTAAAGATAAAAAATGAGTTAAGATCACTTCAAGATAGCTATGGGCAGCCTGTCTTATACTGCATTGCTTTCAAAAGCATATTAAAAAAATTAAACTCAATGAAAAGCACCCACTAGCATTTTCTAAAGACATCGTATTATCATTTCCTCATGATCAAGTTCTGCCACAGAAGTCACTAGAAAAATTGCACAATGCACAATACAATAAATACAATACAATAAATAAATACAATACAATAAATAAATACAATACAATAAATAAATACAATACAATAAATAAATACAATACAATAAATATAATACAATACAATAAATAAATACAATCCAAAATTAGCAAAGCCATGTGGACTCAACCACTGCACAGCAGTGACACCTGTTGCTATTGTTCTGCTCCTTGCCCAGGATGGTACCTGGATCTTCTGGGAGTACCTGGACCATGTTGGCCTATTTAGATGGCTCTGATTTTTAACTGAAGATGTAATTTTTTTTTTGCTGAGAAAGCCCTTCCATTTCCAGACACAAAGACAGAAAGATATGTTTCCTTTCCTCTTTCAGCCAGAAGGATGAAATCTACCTTTCAGCTTTCCTGCCCCAAGTCTCTCATCAGCAGTCCTTGCCTATTTTTGTAACATGATGTACTCCAGTGCAGTAGCTCAGGGAAGAGCTTCCAACTAGAGGAACCAAACTGCCAGGATCACATTCACAGAGCTCTGCTCCTCTGCAGCCTGTTACAAAGTCCATCCTCAGAGGGACTCCATTTCCCTCAAATTTAGCTCTACCTCATACCCAAGCTATGGCCTCTTACTTTTATGGCCTCACAAAGTAAGTCATGGGCATCAGTTTATCTGGAGTTCTCTATTTCCTAAAAGTGCCCAAAATTCCTCATCTTTAACATGCTGATAACTTTTACAAGGTTTTCAAAGTAAAAATTAATGATGTTACAGCATTATTATTCATGCTGTATGCACAGTTTCTAGCAATATGAAAACTGTGATCTTGAACTACAGTCTCTGTAAGACTCCCAGAAATCAGGAGAACAATTGGTCACAATAACATCTCAGAACAGCTGGAGAGGGAGAAAGAGTGGCCTTTTCCCATCCAGCTCAAGTTCTGCCCTTAAATTATGGAAGTAGGGAGATAAGACTTTACAAAACACGTTTTATAGTCAAATCAAATGGAAGAATATCACAGATCTCTGTACAGAGCATGAAATATTTCTATACTACTCTATTATTGGAGATAATAACAAAAAGTCTCTCTTTAAAGTCCACAGCCAAAAAGTGATGTTCTTCAAGAGAACGTGACTTCACTTGGACCTGAATATTTCACTGCAACCCAGACATTTAAATTTCTGATTGTTACAGCAGAATCATCTAACACTAGTGCTGAGGTGGCAGTTTGACTTTCTGTAGTTTATAGCCCATCTCAAAAGAGGAAAAAAAAGTATGTAATTCCTGATTAAGTTGAAAATGCTAAACAGTTTTTAACTGTCTGGTTAATAGAAGCAGAAATAGATTCTGTAAAGAAATAGTTATAAAACTTCAGTGTGCATCTAATAGGAGACTGATTACATACACTGATCTAAGGCTCTTCACACGCTGGCCTAAGGCATTTTTCCAAGGGGTAGAAGAATGATATTCCAAAACAAAGGGCTGGGACTTTTTTTTCTTATAAAAGTTAATACTTACTAGGCTTTTGCTGCCAGAATGCTCTTTCTTTAGCTGTCTTCTTGCTTGAAAGTAAAATAACAATAGGTTGATGTCTTGAGGCGATATAAATAAATCTATTCATTATCTAGTACCAATTTCCAAAACCTCAACTGGTTCACAGCAAGAATGCTGGGATGCACCTGGAAAGGCTTGATCTAAGGCAGATGTGACTGCAGGACCACTGAGATCTCCAGACTGCAGAGGTTCTTTACAAAGCAGGCAGCTAAGCATCCTTTACAGAAGCACTTACAAACACAGCCTGAACTGTCCTCAGGACAGATCTGAAAAAATGACAGAAAACCACGGGGTTTTCTTCCCATCCCATGTCTGAATCTTCTTCATTAGACAAGAAACTGGGACCATTTTCTCTCCAAATTTTCTAGAGCAGCTTAAAAAACCCATGATTTCTTTTTTTTTTTTTATTCTTTAAATTTTAAGTATCAAAATATAAGTAAAAAAATATCTTTTAGTATCTCCTGTTGCAGTCTGAGATTTGTTCTTCTAGTGCACAGATTTATTTTTTTTTTCTGTCTGTTCTGTTGAGAGTTATGCAAATAGTGCAAAAACAGGTCTAGTTTCAAAGTTATGGTTTTGTAATCAGCTGCAAAAGTTGTCTGAAAGTAACATTTAAACGCTGAGGCTACCAAAGGTTTTTTGTTTATTCTACGGAGATTCAAAGGGCACAGTCATCCTTTCACTCCGGAGAGTGCTGAACCACTCTGAGCTGCAATGAACCTTTAACTGCTCTTGTGTTCCAAAGAGCCATCCGAGTGTAACATCACTCCATTTGCATGGAAGTGATCCCAAATTTGAAACTATTTTCATGTCATCTGCTTCGTTAAACTGACACTGATAGGAACTGTTTACAGTTTTAGAACATTTCACAAGTAAAAGCTGGTAAACGAACCATCTCCTTCTACTATGTAAGTGAAAAGATCTCTTTTCAAAAAGATAAAAGTTCTGAAGAATTAACTAAATAATTTAATCTCGTATAGTTACTGAATGAATCAGTTAGCCCCAAGCAATGCTGATATTGGGGAAATATCATTAACCAAAGAAAAATTACGCTCAGTATCTGGACTCCAAACTCTACTGATAAGAGGAAGAAGAAAGCAGTCAGACATGGAGTCTGGAGGACAAAATGCTTTAAAATCTGAGGGATGGTGCCCCGCAGGCTGTGCCATGTCCCCCTCTGCTGACAGTCCCCAGGCAGCAAAAGTAGCTCAGGTCCAAAGCTCTGCTATGAAATGGACAGTGCTGCCACATTTTGGCTTCCACTACCCCAAAACCCACCTCCAGAGATACAGACAAAGAGGTCAGTTCAAGTTCCAGGTTTAGAAGTGTGAGGAAATGACACTGCTGTGTTTATCTTGCACAGTATTTTAGCTTTATTTTACTTCGTCTGTTTAATCTCCATCTGAATAATAGTTTCACCACTCAGTCACAACCCAAATTAATTTAATTAAAAAGTGGAAGTATCACGCTGTGTATCAATAACACATTGCCACCAAGATACTTATCTTTCCAGCCAACTATTTAAAACAAAGACTGTCACCCCTGGGAATAAAAATTAAAATTAAAAAATAATCACTTATCCCCATTCGCTCAGATATCACATGAGCAATGATGTAACACAATGATCCTGTACTATCTCAGCCAAAATACCAAAGGTCTCCTTGAGGTCCTGCTTGGTAAAACTACAAGACAGAACTACACTGACAGAAAAGGAATGTAAAAGAAATTTGTTCAACTGATGTCTCAGGGTTTATTTCTGTTTTCTTATGCACCTCTTGGCAGAAGAGAATCAGCAGGGAACACACATCACCTTAATTAGGTCTGTTCCTAAACCTACAAAGATGACTGGCATGTTTTTCAAAAGCATCAGCTTTAAAAACATGAAGGTAGTGTACAGATGAAAAAAAAAAATAAAAGGAAAAAAGACTCCACCTGTGAGGAATTTTGACAGATGTACCTCAAATAATTATGGAGACTTTAAATGATGGTTTGAACCAGCCTTCACTCAAGCCATTACCTGGCCTGCTGCACAGATCTGTTTGACCATCTACTGATCAGAGAACTGGTGCAGAAAACTAAATGCAGAAGGAGGTCATGGTGTTTATTCTGACTGTTGCACAGGAGAATTTCCATGATGATTTTATGACTTCATTGACAGAACTGTAATTACCTTCCAAAAGATGTCATGAAAGTAATGAATCAAAGGGAACAGACATTGTTGAAAGCATCTTCGAAAACACATCTAAGACTTGAGTAACTGGGTCAGACAAGCTGGATGGGTTGTGCTCTCCATAAGCACTTAAGGACTGATATTGCCAAACTTTTTTCCTAAGCTATTGCTTTTTTCCTAAGCTGATGGAGGATCAGACTTCATTATTAGGGGAAAATAGATCTCTTTTTAGGGTTAAAGACAAACAAATATCTCTACCCAACTGGGTGGTAGCAATTAGAAGTCATTCCTTTGTGAAGTGTCAATTAACATTCTCTTATATAAATAATACCTCTCCAAATTAGAAAATAAAGGAGCTACACCCTTTTGCCTCAATATCAGCCTCTTTCTTCCTACAGGGAACCATGATGTCTGTAGAGTTCAAGAAAAATGTTCAGACTTAGAATATAGGTGCTGCAGCGTTACCCTAATTCCCCTTTCCTTTGCCCCCAAATCCTGGTAGAACAAATGAAATAAAAAGCTCCCAGTGTTCTGTAAAACACCTTGGCCACAGCTCCAGCTATTAACAGTGGGAAACAAACACCACTTCACTTACCAAAAATGAAAATGCTTTGTTTGCAGCATTACCAGACAATCATTACATTAAAAGCATTTTATTTAAAGCCTTTGTTATATACAACTCTGTGCTCACAAGAGTAAAAGAAAAAAAAAAGAAAAACCAGCACTCTACTTTGATATAGAATAAACAAAAATGGCTTTCTGTGTGAACTGGTGGAAGTTTTGTGGGTTTTTGACATCTACTTTTGCTGAAAATTTCACTTCAATCCTTCTCCCAAAGACGTTTCCTACTAAGAGGTTCACTGCCACTCGCTCTGCATGAAACTGTAAATGCTTTACTAATTGAGACAAACTTTCAAGTGATGGATTACAAATTAATTTGCACTTTTCCATGATAATTTTATATTAATTAAATGCATCATACTAATTAAGTGAAAATTAAATTAGCTCTTAGAAGGAAAAGTTAAAATTAATTACTTTGTGGCACATTTTATAAAACACATCAAGGAACTCTGGACTGAACTTTACCCATATTACATCACATTGTACTGTGAGTAAATTGTACTCTTGGTAAAGATGAAGAAAAATCTGGTAAGAAGTGGAAAGTTTTTATCATAGAAGGCATGAAAGTTCACGTGGCAAAAAGAGTTAGAGATTAATTCATGGTTGACACAAACTTGCTTATCTGCTTATTGAAATACCAGAAAGAAAGTTCCTAGATTAGGTAGGTTTAGATAAAGGGTGAGGGATATTAAATCCAAAGCCTCACTGCATTTTTACAAGACAATTCACCTACTAAGTCTTGTTGTTTTCTGCTTATTAGTACAAAAACCAGAAAGCTCCTCAAGTGTTTGCACTCCCACAAAACTAAGAAGTACCTTTCATGGATAGTCCCATGGAAGTGAATACCATAAGAGGAAGAAAAGTAATCAGGGAGAGGGGAAAAAAAAAAAAGGCAAAATAAACAATATCAGATATGAGGCATGGGAGTATCATATAAAGAGAACAGAATAAAAAAATATGTGGTACTAACTATTTAAAAGGTGATTCAAACCCACAGGAACTGGAGATTGGTATTCCCAGGCAGGACTGCACATTACCAATCCTTTTTTCTGGGAACAGGGAGTTCCACTGACAGCCACCAGAACATACATCCTGCACTTCCAGTGTTAATTGTTCAGCACCCACTACCTTTGGTCATTGCTACCTCTTGTCCAGTATTGGTTTCACTACACTTTCAGCTCATTTAGTCTAAATAAATATTACTCTCTCCAAAATGTCATGAAGTAATTATCTCTTTTCAAGTGTGATTGTTTGGTTCAGAATTTCAGAATTCTTGTTCCTCAAAATTTCTAAATGTCTCATAGGTTTGAGTCTAAAATTTCGAGTTTTACATTGGAGTTGATATCATGACATTCTCAGTGGATATCTTTAAATTTCTTTCAAAAACCAGAAACAAATTCTCCACTTCTCTCTTTATGATGGGGTGTATGAGGAGCAATTCTGCCCAAGTGAGTGGAGCTGCAGTGGTGAACTCCAAAGGGAAATCAAGGGAGGATGGCAGACAGGATACTGAACTGACTTCACCTTCAGAACAAACAACATGATCCAGCCCGAATAAAGAGAATTTTCCATTGCTGTGCAAGATTCACCATAAAGTTTAGGACATAAACACTTTGGACAATACTCAGTGTACTTTTATGGTCTCATTTTTTATCTGATTCTTAAATTATTTGAGTGGTACAGATTATAAAAAAAAAAAAAATTCAATGAATCCCACAGAACTGAAAAGTCTACTATTAAGGTGCCCAAGTGAATTCAAAAAAAGCTGAAATACATTAGGACTTGCCAAAAATCACAATGAATTGTGTGATGGAAAAGGACAGGGCACAGGAGCCATCTAGAATCTTACACACTTTTCATCTATATCTTACCACAGTGATGATGAACAAACAGCATCAGTTTCACATCTTGAGAACTGTTACTAAGCTAAATTAATTAAATGTTAAATCCTGGATTCTCTTTGGCCAATGGCATAGAAAAATTGCTGCCCCTTCTGGCACAGTGCACTTAAGGGCAGGTATGGATAAAGGAATTATTCATACCCAGTGCTCAGAGAAAGAAAAGGCAAAGCAGGATCCAGCTCCCTGTCACAGCTCAGCCCCCTGCCCAGCTCTGCTGCTACATGGACAGTTTGTTTAAATGTAGATTAGTTATATTACAATTTCTATTCCTCTTCTAGCAAATGCATATGCATTTGCCCTGTGTGACCAGAGGAAGATGAGACTATCCTATTGCAAACTAATCTGGTGCTGCATGCACACTTCTGCAGAGGAAAATAAATCACTGAAGTGTGACTTCTGTGTAATAAAAATGTGTTGTTCCCCTTAAAGAACAGAAGTACAAACACTTCACATTCTGGGTGATCGAATGATACCCTTGAAAAGGAAAACTGCAGCAGAGGATATCCAACATAAGTAAGTATACTGAATGTTAAGTGCTGTTCCATCTAAATACAGGTAAAAGTACAGTTGCTTGGCAGCAAAAATTCCATTTTAAAAAGGAAACCGAGATATCTGCCACAATTTTTAACAATATATTTTCTCACCTTTTATGACAAAGAATTTTTCAGAAGCTCAGACATGAGTTTCTCTGCTATATTTCCTGTCCATCACAAATACCTTTTCCATTTTGTCAGTGTAAAACAGATTACAGATGATGGACCTCTGACATCTATATATCTATTATAAAGGAAAACAGGCAACCTCTCATATATGCATTGCAAATGTTGCCATTATAATTCCTTACACATTAATACGGGCAGGGATACATGTGAAGTTAACAATAAAAACGATATAATCCCTATGAGTACAGTGAGCACTGCTGACAAATCTTATGTTGCTCTGAGAATACCAAAAGGCTCCAAATCAATATTCATAAAAATGCCTCCTTTGCCTCTTTAAAATACACCTTTAAATAATCCAGACACAGAGCCTGTAAATAAATTCAATCTACTACCAGCCATACAAATGGCAAACTTGAATTACTTTGTTCTTCATCTTCCCACCCATCTACTTAATTTTGGTTTTCTTTGTATCTTACAAAACCCCAACCTGTTTCTACTGAGGTTTCATCCAAACTGGAGATAAGAATGTTTTTGGGCTGACTCCTTGCTTAAACTGATGATAAACTGAAAAGTGCAATTAGAATGTAATCAGGTCTGGAAACAACATAAGATGATCAGAGGATTAAGAAACTAAACTCTCCCATCTTATTCAAAGACAGCTAAGGGTTGAGCTGATCATCATTTGCAATTTTTTGTGGAAGATATTTATATTAGCAGCTCTTCCTCTGGCCCAGAGGGGCACGATTCTTGTATTTCCTGAATTGTGTTTCCTCCAAGAGTGTGCCTCTTAAACTGCATTCACTGGCTAAAAGGCTGGGGTGCCTAAAATCAGCTCTAAGTGTAGAAAGAGGCAACTTTGGAATTGTCAGCTTGAGGTCAAAGCAGTTTGATTAAGGAGTGCAATTATCATTTCCTCTTATCCTGCAAACAACAGAATTTACCAAAGCACTTTGTCATCAACACATGTAGTACAAACAATAGGAAATGAATCTATCTATCCATCACTGATAAACAGATGTTGTGGAGATATATTTTGTCTTGCTTGTAATTACAATGCTCAGAACATCCTTCCCATTCGCACATGCCATTATTTCATTTGCCTCACTGAATTCTGTGCTTTGCTTGGAAATTAAATCAGGTCTTGAATTTGAAACCAGGACAATATTGAATCCCAAATCTATCAAAAAGTGCTGTCTCCTTAACTGAGCAAAAATTTCCATTTCCCCCTCAAACTATTAATATTAAGATACAATCACAAGAAAGAAAAAAAAAAAAAAGCTGAGCTTTAGAATATATCTCTTCGCTGAATAAGTGACAAAAAGTTAAAAGCAGTAATTTAGGAAACTTAAATGTGACAGTGTGTGATAGATGTGAGTTGGCAAGGCAAGAAAATGAGAAACATTAAAATCATATATTAGAATAGATCAAGCTCTACATACCAGTTTATGTCAGCAAATTTCTTTTGATATGTCAAGTCCCTATAGGGCTAGGATTCAAGTATACTTTGAAGATGTATTTTAAAAGGAATATGTTTATGTTTAGAAACTTAATAAGGTCATGTGTGTATGGAAACCAAAGAAAAATGGGACACAATATTGTTAAGTTCACTGCAAGGTTTCTCACTGTGCAGCATTTCTAATGTTTTTCAAGTTCTTCAGAACATTGTAGATTATTTCACTGATATAGTCTTCTGCTTTCCCAGGTACCAGGCATAATGATGTAAAAGGCCATGTGGGATTTTATCCCCAGCCATTGCCTATCAAAAATTATACCAAGTCAGTGAATTGCAGCTTGGTCAAAGGACATCAAGCAAATTGAATTCAGGCGTTCACCATCTCCCCCAGGATGCTGTCAAAGGCTTTGTCACTACCAGCAGGGGAACAAAAGCCATGTTCTCGTCAACACTGAGCCAGATATTTGCAGGCAGGCAGAATCCTTCTCCCTAGCTAGAATCCATAATATCACTGAACAGAAGGTCACTCAGTTATAAATAAATAGATTTGTACATTGAATCCTTGCCACCACTCCATTTTAAATACCACAGTGTGGACTAGCAATTAGCTGTAATAGCAATGATTCTGCATCTGAGATGCTCTCATTAAAAATCAGAACAAGGACTGTTTGCATATTTTCATACAGCAGCATCACTGTGGGGTGGGCTTTCTTGGCACCAGTCATGCAGACAGAATGAAAGGAGGGACGTTGCATGACCAGACACTTGGTAGTCCCAAGTTTGAAGAAGAAAAGAAGGGTAAAGTCCTGGCAGTCACACCCAGCCCCATTTCCCCACCAGCACCAGAGCAGAGATACAATTCTGGTGCTCCAGCCAAAAAGCTACTCCTCTACCAGTAGGGAGAGCCACCAGAATCCGAGTCTGCCCTGCACAGAAACTATCTGCACCACCACAGGGGTTACCACTGCTACTGTGAAGTGCATCCAAGAAGAGTGATAAGATGCAGACAAACAGGGAAGCAAAATACAGTGAGGTGAGATGATCCCTCCCCTAAGGCAGCACAGGGGGTTGCAGCTGGATCCAGAGAACTAGTGAACTGCTTGTGTTCTGGATCCCTCTGGAGGGTACTTGGCATCCCTGGAAACAGTAAAGCACTGGGCAAAATCCTCATCCAGCTCTAGTGCGGTGCCTGTCAGATCCAAGGGGTGCAGGTGCTCCCAAATGGAGCCTCTATTGCCACACAGTGGCACCAGCAGTATTTTTACACAACACTTCAGTCCTTTGCATCTTTTAGCTGTGGAACACAATCAGGTGTGATTACATGTTTGCATTCACAGAAAGATTATTGGATTACCTCTCTTTCCCTTTAAATGAACAGCTCAATTCCCCTGTTTGCACTCTGCATCCTGGTGGATAAATAAACCTCCTGCTGGTACACGAGCAGGTTTATAGTTCACATGTACACACAGAAAATCAGTGATGGTGTGAAATGGCTTTCTTCCTCCTCGCTCTGAATGGATCTACATAAAGCCATTTGAAAGACTGATGTTTGATAGCAATATAAAACAGCACAAATGCTTAAATGATTCTGAATCAAAGGTGAGCCAAAGGTAAATAGCATCTAGAATGACAGGGTGGACCATATACTCCCTCAGCAGCCACCCAGACCCAGCTGCATCTCCAAAACCATCAACACAAGTGCCTGTGGACTCTGCCAGGAAGCCAGATGCCATTTTCTGGAAAACTGTGTTCTATGGCTTGGCATCTGGTAATTGTGATGTCCAGCCAGTAACTGTGAGGGGAGGAAAATATATTTTCTTCAGTAAACATTACTTCAGTGAGCAACAAGCAACCGATCACCCCCATTTAAAAATGTCATTCTAAAGAAAGAAACACAAAGGGGCAGAAGGAAAGAAGAAAAAACAAAACACCAACCAACCCACAGAGCCTTTATTAACACACACACACAAAGAAATATTTGCCTGCACTAAGAATACGATAAACTCAAGCTTTCATTTATGAGCTCTCATAAATGATACATTTTTAGGAAGGTTTTACTCAAGCATCTGTAGAATTTGTTCTGTTCTTTGTTTTCATCCAAATAGTCTATTGGCAATAGGAGGGAAGGTTATGAGACAGTTCTGCTTACCACTTTCATGGACCATCACCTCCCCCTGCCAGCCCCTCCTCAGCTTTGATCTAAAAATGTTGCAATCAGCAGACCACTAGGAAGCCTTCCAAACTCCACAGTTGGATAACAACCAACCCTCTCTCATCTGCTGCATGTTGAAATCTCACACAATTCAGGAGACCAGGATTTTTCTGTGGTGTGGCTGGAAATCAGACAATTTTCTGCAAAATGGGGGATTCTCTTTTGCAAGAGTTTCACTGATAGAAAAATCAGCCTGTTTCCAAGTCAAAAAGCAAACCTACAGTTACTGATAATCCTTTTCTGGAAATGAAGTGTCCCTCAGTGCATTCTACCACCACAGGCTCACAACAAGTCTTCATCCATCACAGATAAATGATAAAAATCAGGTGATCATAATTTTTTTCTGCCAATTCCACCAACAGTGAACCTCAGCTTTTCTGATAACAACTTTCGACTGCAACCATAATATTAAAATTTAGGTTAAAAAAATAAATCTTACTATGCTCTCTCTGAGAATACACTCCCTGCAAAACAATAAAAACACTGAACAACTAACAGGTATTTTCTCATGGTTAATCAATAATATTTCAGTGAATTTTAAGAGCTAAACTGTAGCTCTGGCACCAGCAGTGTGCAACATCAAAACCTGTTTTGAGGTCTCAGGAGCAGACTATCAATTGGACTGTGAATCAGTGCCATAATTTTCTTTCCAATGTTGGTACAGGTAGTAGAAAAGCAACCTAAGCCACCTCCACTTCTGATGCTTATTGCTCTCAGGTCACCTTCATTTAATAAAGCATCTGCATTGAAGAGGAGCTCAGGGTCAAGGCTCTCCCCAGCTGGGAGGAAGGACACTGGTTTCTACTCCAGCTCCTAAATCCTCAAAAGCAAATGGCTGCACTGCCTCTCTTGCCTTCTGGTATCACAAGACTTCTCAACATCAGAAAGCAAATCATCTTCCTTTACCATCTTTTCTTTCGTACATGACATTTTAAATCTATATTCAAAGCCTTAGAAAAAGTCTTGTTGATCTCTTCAGGCTTTGAATGAAGCAAGGACATTTCCAATTATAAATATTTCTGTCTAAAATCTTTTAAATAAAAGTGCAGATCAGTAAGACCAACCCTTCATAAATTTATTAGAGTTGAATATGAACCATGTTCTTCTTAATTTGAAAAAAAAATGTGTGCAAATTCTTTTCTGATCTTTCTGCATCTCCTGCACAGATTGCTGCACTTGCATTCAGAAAGAAATCTATACATCACCACTGTAAAATATAAAATATTGAGAAGACAAAGATATCCTTTAAACTGGGACTGTAGTTAATGTCATTCCTTACATAGCCAGAGCCAAACTGCACCCTGTTAAACATATTAAAACTTCTCAGACTGCAAAACAAGGGTATTTCTATATCTAGGGTTTCACAAAATATTCAGAAACAACTGCTAGCACTACATTAGAACCTTTTATACATACACACACACACAGAAGCTACAGAACACCAAATGCCACCAAACATTCATACCATCAGCAACCAGATATGCACAGGTTCTACAGTGAGAAGTTAACACATGATGCCAAGTTTAACTCAAAGCCCTCTTGCTGCTCAGTTATTGAGAAATGAAGTTGAATTTAAGCATTCATCTCACTCCAAATGTAAAAGTTCTAGTTCTGTCATTTGTAATGAAGTCCCCTAACAAGGGATAAAAGATTATTGGCAGGAAAAGACAACTGCAGTACATTAAAAGCAGATTAAAGTTGTAAGAAAAAACAGTGGCAGGAAGGAAATTCACAGTTAAGGGGGAAAGGCTCCATATGTCTTCTAACACCAAGATACAACTGGGGGCACCGAGGAAGTCATTAAGGAGATACCCCATTGCGTGCTGGAATTGTGAGACATATGGCAAGTTTTCCCTAAACCGTGGATTTTCTTGATTATCTACCATCAGCATACAACTTTAATGTTTTTAAAAAACACTTTTTAAAGAGGGAAAACAATAACCTACAGCTACACCAGAAGTAGTTTGCTTGTGCAAGAAGTGTTATATTGCCTGCCTGTATCCCTCAGACAAACCAATGTGGAAACTTGGTAATACCCATGGATCACGTGTAGTAGCAAAGCTCAAGCCACATTGCCAAGACATGAAATAGGAGTAACAAATAAATTTTCCTCCATTCCATGAAATTTGGGGATGACTTCCAAGTTTTATTGAGGTTGTAGAGGTAAAAATCCCTGAAGGAGAAACTAGGATCACCCGTCAGGTTTACAGTAGTGGTTGGTGACATTTCCTGACTTGAAAAGGAACATTTGTATTGGTCACCTAAACCCCTGATACCTTTATGGAAGGTTCTGGAGACACCCAGTGTCATCATATGTTAATAAAATCACTAAAAAATGCCCTGGAGAGACACATTTATTGAATAAACATCTAGCCTTTTAGACTGTTGGAAGGATCTCCCGACTCAAGCCACGCCAGCTTACACAAGAAGGTCAATTTTGCACCAACAGCACCAAGTGTCTAAGGGGACACCTGCCATGGAGTAAACATGAGAACTGGTAAAACAGATCATCAGTGTTTCACATGATGATCCTACAACATATCACAATAAGATCACGCTGTGAGGATATCTGGGATGAGCTCACTCATATGGACAACCCATGGTCAATGACCTGGTCAGCAACATTTAACAAAATCAGAATTCATAGATGACTTTATGAATGAGTCCAGAACAATTGTCCATAAATACAATACACTTCATGTTATTATATCTTCTACAGTATGAATCCTTTTTACAGCATTTATTATTTTCTACTCATTTTGGCAAAATCTAGTTCTATGTATTCCACTAATATTGCATTAATAATCTTTTAGCACCATTTAACTTTTAAGCAAATTAACATAATGAACTACACTTGAAAACTATTCACAATTTCATTAAGATATTTATTTCAGTTTGGCAAAACGAATCTATAATGAGTCTACAAAAAAAGTCCATTAGCAAAACCATTGTATTTCCTGGCATGTTTTCATTGCTGCTAATAACGTGACTAAAGTCAATGGTTCACCCTAAGAAAGACTGTGAGTCACTGTAGGGATCTGGCCTGAGAATGAAAAACAATATTTCAGACTGTAAACCAGGCACAGTATAATCTCTGGCACAGGGGCCTTCAAACCTTGGTGAGGCCTCCCACATGGCACGGCAGAGCTCTCTGAGGCAGTCACACCACCAGGATAACTTTTAGGCCCTCAACATAGAGACAGAACTGCTGATTAAACTCTTTTTTTTTTTTTTTTTGCTGTATGACTAATGCCAACTTGGCTCCTAGAGAGGCACTGCTGATACAAGCAGAATTATCCTGTTTTAACTGAATTTGACCTAAACTTCTTCCCTGCCTTTGAAAAACCGTCTCTGTGTGTGAATTTTATCTCTTTCAGGTGTGTGGGAAGTTGGGGCACTGTCAGAGTCCAACACTTGCTGACCAGGTTCTTTTAAGCTATTCCACACATGGAAAGTGTAATGTTTAATAAGAATTGTACCTATTTGAAGACACTTGATGTTACACAGCACTTGGGTTGAAGCCAGTTCAGAATCCTCCAAAATTCTTGCTGTATGCTGAGGTTTTATACTCTTTGTGGGACTGAATTACTTATTCACTCTCCCCGCACTGGTCTGGCCAGCTCAGGGAGAAACAATTCCACCACCTGCTTCCACTCAGCTGTTTATCTAAAAGAAAAGCCAGATTTTGGCAGCTCCTGTGCAACAGCTGTGCTCAGTCACACCCTGCACTGCTCTCTGAGCTCCACAGGCACATCACCCCTGCCCATCCCACTGAGCCTCCTTCCCTTGGAGGGTTTATTCAGCCAGTCACACTCACCCCTAAGGGTCCAGTCAGTCACAGGCACTAAATACACATTACCTCTAAGGTCTTATTCAAATTTACCAAATGTTAATTTAAGGGGACCTGAAAATTCTGGTTATCTTTTCTTGGGAGGTCAAAAGCGGCCTGAAAACCCCTTCATGAAAAAAATCTTTCTTTTCATGTAATCACACCTGGACACCTTAATTTAGAAATGTCAACTGTATTATGCATTTTTTTTTCCCATAGTTTTGGTGAGGACATCTTGTGGATCTCAAATATAAGAAATGAGAATTTTCTCAAACTTTACCAGTTTTTAAAGTAGCATAAAATAACCTGCTTCCTCCAAAGTGACTCTATACCAGCTCATTTTAAAAAAGCTTATTGGAAAACAGTAAAATAAACCCCCAGCTTCTGATTTTTAATCTGATTGAAAAATATCTGCCTCTCTAGCAGAATCACAAGATTCATTTTTCGATTACTGATATCACACCTGTTCTTTAAATGTAACTATTTTCAAGGATAACTACAATGAGACATCATAATTCATAAGAAAACAGAAACAAAAAACTTTGCAAATAGATCTTGGATCTTTGATATTGTGAGGGAACAAAAGAAATCCACACCTCCCCTTCTTTCTCTTTGGGAACACACATCTCTGTTCCTGAGATAAGCCTGAATATGAATTACTGTTCTGAAACCCTCTATAACTTTATGGCAGTTTTGACTTGGATTCACACATTTGTGAAGTCATCAGACTCTTGGAAACACTGCATATAATTAACTGGATTTGAAGCAGCTTAAACTCCACACCCACAGAATCTTTCTGAGACTTCACGAGTGTAGAACAATACAGGTACCAAACCACAGGAGAGCACAAATCCTGTGGAGGTGGCCACAGTACATTATAAAAGGAAATCTTATGGGAATGTAGAACTAAAAGAAAGTTTTTGTTTGTTTGTTCTCCAAAGCATTAGGGATAAAAATAACTTTTCAAGTAAGGGCAAGGTTGATGATAATTGCCCAAAAGAAAGTATCTGTAAGCAACACTGACCAAGAGGGGAAGTTATGAAAACCCCTATAAGACCATGTTAATGGTAATTTCTTCTCTAAGTGTAATGTCTCAATAAAACATTAATTTGTCTTGTAAATGAATTCTCATGATGATCTTTCACTGAGAACTTGAACTCTAACCAAAATGTCTGGTCACATTTTATTGTTTCTTTCTTTATCTTTTTTGAAGATTCGCTTTCTCCCCCCAGCAGTAAGACTCCAGAAGGTTTGTTCTCCTTCTTTCAGTTTCAGCTATGCTGGTGTAAAACCAATATTTAAAATTCTTAATTAATCTTGAAGACCATAGCTTAGGTAATACAATAATAATGATGGCAATATAGTCAAAGTAACATGGGAATATCAAAAACAAACTTCTATAAATGATTGTTTTCTCTGTTTCTTTAAGTACTCGATAATAGAAAGTTTGGTTTGGAGGTTTTTTTAAATATGAAAAGCACTGAAGTGCTCAAGAAACTGTGGAACAGAGTGAAATAATTTGATATTCATCTTGCTGCTTTCAGTACCAGTCTCACAAGGTCATGATATAAACTAGCAACTCCAATCCAATGAGATACAGAAACTTGTCTCCTGAGCCCAATCAAGGCTCTGAAAAGCAACTTCAAAGCTATTCTTGAGCTGAAGACCCCTACTTACTTATTTCAGATTTATTAAGATGAAGAAAACGAATTTCAAACTTTTCAGTTTGAATGGTAATTGGGGAAAAAAAGGCAGAGATTAAATGAGCTCCTGCAATACTCTTTTTCTATGACAAGTTTCAGTCATAACAGTCTAAATAAACACAAAACACAACAACAACAAACCAAAACAAAACAAAAAAAAAAAAAAAAAAAAAGAAAAAAAGGAAGTCTTTTAGCTGCTTGTAAGTCCCAAATTAATAACTGAACTTATAAGGATATATCTAGTGAAACAAAACAACCTTAAAAAACCTGGTTCTGTTTCAGTAGCAACAACAGGTAAAAAGAGGTATGGTAATGTTTTATCTGCCAGTGACACAAAGAGCCTTAGATACCTTTTTTCTAACCCTCTTTTAAACACCAAAAAAACCAAGAGTGAAACTGCTGAGTAACACAATTAAAGACATAGACCTACAGAACTGACTTCAATGACTAAAGCTGTTTTCAAGATGAAGCTACTGAAGGATAACAAGCCTAAAAATAGGTTGGAAACTGCAGGTAGATCTGCCACAAAATTTACTGTAAGGGTTTGCCTCTAACACCATATCTACTATTTGCAGTCTTCTTTACATGGGTAACATATTTACTTAAGAACATACAAATAAAGCAACAACCATAACTTTTTTTAAAAACTTACTAGTTTACTTTCAGACCATGAAATGTCTGGACTGCAGGAGATGGTTCCAGCTATTTACACTTCCATTAAACCGAATAAATCAGAAGAGAAGATCTCATCTGAACTTCCCGAAGTCCTCAGTGCTCTGAATGTCTCCTGCCTTTTCCTTAAGCCCACCTAACTCGTGCTAAAACTAATATCTAGCAACAAATCTCTAAAAATATAAAAGCAACCATTTCTCTGAAAAGCTGTGGCAACAGCTTAAAGGGAGCAGGAGAGAAATGAGATGCTGCCCAGACCAGGTGCTCCTGATGATCCTCAGACAATGGCAGCAGCCTCCTTTGATAAGCCACACCTGAATTCAGGCTGATCTCTTTGCAGGTGTAATCTCTTCCAAAACTTTTTCCTCACTGATAGAAAACTGGCCATTTGTCTGTTGTTCTTGGTTATCAGGAGTAACAGGTGCCCACACACAGTAAGATCCAGAAGTTAACGTTAAATTTTGATCCTTGGGTATCTTTTCCACTAGGACCTTCCCAAAGCACAGGAAAATGACATCATTTTGCTCTTGAATAAATATGGTAGGACAGAATTGGAGTGGTAAACTCAAGGAAAAAAGGGACAGAGGGAGAGCTGGGCTTGTCAAAATGATGCAAAAATTTCATGTCTTGAATAAAGGTACTTCACTCATTATCTTCCAGTCTTGGAAACAAAATTTTCAATTTTTTTTCACCAGTAATATTTTAGGGAGAGGTGTATCCATTTCCATGGTCACATCCCACGACTTCATTCAGTAATGAAACATTCCCCTGTTATAATCTCTTAAAAAACTGATCAAATTGCTCCAACTGAAAACTGCAAACCCACCTTTTTACCCAATATTCAATCACTACAAGCAAATTGATGTAGGAATGTCATGTTCCCTGGGACTAAGCACATGATAACTTTAGTGAACAGACATTTCAATATTCAAAAAGAGTTTGCTCATTCGGAATTGCAGAATTAGAACTACTTATCTTTCTATTTATGTTTTTGCTTGGCTAATTGTTAAATTATTCAAATATACTAAAAATTCACCTAGAATTTTTGAACTACCTGTGCTTTCATCCCTCATTTCCTCTCCCAGTCTCCTACCCTTCCCTGACAGATGTTGCCATTTCTGAGAGGAGGGGTGTCTGCAGTGCTCATAAACCAGCTCTGTGACTTCGGTCTGGTGAAGCAAAGACAAACTAAATCTGTGACAGACAAGGTGAGAGCAGGAACCATTTCACACACCAGCTTCACTCTGCTGCCAAGTGTCTGTCAGAGCCCAAAGGCACGTTAGCTCTGAGACACCACTACTATTTCTTAGCAAAAGCATCTGTCTCAGCTGAGACACCTTTCCAGAGGGATGACAAAATAGATTTCGACATTTATAAACCAAGCATATGTATTAATACCTAAAGTTCAGAGAAAAAAGCCACCAAGGTGGCCACATTGGTAACACAACATAGAGAAGCACTTTTTCTAACAGGGAAAAAAAAAATAGTGTATCACAAGTAGCTTCTGTGTGTGGCTATTGACTAGTTGACAAAACAGGCTGAAAATCAATAGCATTTTCTATGGGAAGTTAGATAACTTCCCAATAATATAAAAGAAGGGTCTGCTGAGGAATAGATGTCATCTCTGCTGATGGCTTAACTACAAATATTTCATTTATTTATTTCTGCTTCTTGAAGAGCTCACTAAGTTCAGTCCTGGTACCAGCACTCCAGGGAATGAAAGAAAATAGTGTTCCCATATAAAAGGAAATGGGAAGCTTGAAGCCATGGGCAATGCTGAACACTTAGGACTTTGCTTGCTGTAAATACCAGAAAAATTACCTAAAACCCTTGAGAAACACTTACTGGTGCAAGACTGATTTGATAACGTAAAGAGAACAGGCTCCCAGAGTGAAACCTTAACACATCCTCTTCCCCTTAGGATTGAAATCCTGTTATGCTTTGTCTCTTGTTATGGGCAAAATGGAAAGCACCTTATAAGCTACTGACAAAATAGTAGTTGTCATCTGGTTTTTGTACGTAATCTGTTCATGACAATGACAAATTTCAACAGATAGCTAAGAAGGCAAAAAACAAAACAAAACAAAAAAACCCAAACAAAACAACAACAACAACAACAAAACCCACCAAGTTTTGGCCAGCAAGATTTAAAAATGTTTAAACCAAGATTTAGGAAAGGTAGGTGCAGCCTGAAAAACCAGCCCCTGTTGTAAGGGAGGGTTGAGTGGTCTTCCTGCTGCAAATGGAGCACAAATATTAGTCTGGTGCATTTGTACTTTCCAAATGACCCACTGGAAAATTGCAGTATGCACTCATAAGTCAAATACAGCTCATGTTGCTAAAAACAGATTACAGATTTCCTTCCAATGTGAAATGGGCATTTGGAGGAGGGGGGTAATTTAAAAATTACAGTAACCATGCAGCATTTCTTTCTCAATAGTCGTTACCCTAGTTTTGCTATCTAACAAATAATTAGTTACAATAATTTTTAGGACAGAAGTGGATCATTTTCCTCTCTTATTAGCATATGCTTTACTCTTTGTCATGGTTTAATTTGAATACAAGTGGAATTTAAAAGTATTTTATTTTTACTGCAGGAAAAGTAATTAAATCAATGATGTATTTGTGGAGCTGCTTTAAAGTATTAAAGTAACTTGATCCCAAATGAACTTAAAATTTTAATTCATTTTACCTTATGCTGGCTGTGGAAGAAGTCAAATTTTTAAATGCAATATGACATATGGCTGTTCATTATTTATACATTCTGTAGCAGACTATAAATTTTACTTTGGACATATATCGAAGCACTGAAACCATTTCAGTTGCAAACACATAAATCATAGTTACAGTTATTAGTCTAAATGTAATGCCACCCAGGTTCTAGATCAAAACCTTTAAAATCCATTATAATTGATGTCTGCTGCATAACTTACATCTGATTTTATTAAAGGAGCTCATTATTATTTATATCTTTGAAACATTATATTCCTAGCTGTGTAACCAGTTCAATGTGAAAGATTTGAGGAATGGAGGGAAAGAGGAGGGAACAATAGTCTACAAACCAGAAGGAATAAGGCTGTAATAGAGGACAAAATGTGCTGAAATTAAATCACCTGATCCAAGGTAATTACCTAATCCAAGGCTGGATTAGGCAGCCTGCACTGGTGGCTGCTGTTCATCTGGGACAAATGAAGTGGGAATTCTGTGTCAGACAACTCACACTTCAGTGAAAAGGCTGCAAACCAAACACATTCCCCGTTCTCCACGTTGCTTTGGAGGGGAGGGGGAAAGGTTTCAGGCAGTTCCTAGAGCTTGAAAAAATCACTGAAACAAAACAGAAAGGGCTGAGAGGCCCTTATAGATTTCTTAGGAGGCTTTTTGCTGATGAGTTGCTTCATTTGTGTGGTCGGGATGAGGAGTGCACTCTGGGACACAAATCCTGTAAACATGAGCGAGTCCTTTGCTTTTGTTCCTTTGCCAAAGTGGTCGAGCCTCAAAGCCAGGAGCCTGCCCTGTCTGGACCATGGAGACTTTACCATTCCCTCCCCGATATTCCTTTTGTGTTCAAGATTGGCTTTTCCTTAGCTCTGAAATGTAGCCAGAAGAAATAAATGAGAGAGCAGCTATGTCAGTGAGATGTCTACTGAGGACCTGACACTGCATTCTCTAAAATCAATGGCAGGACTTCAAAAGACAAAGGATCAGACTTTCAGATGGTTTGAAGTTTTCAGTGGAGGCAACAAATCTCTGAGATGCTGTAAATTAGGTACATGTGAGCTATTGACACTTCCCTGTCAGGGACAGGGAAAGGCTGGGAAAGGAACCCAGGCCCAGCCTGGATGGGCACCAAAACACTTATTGGTTGATTTGCTTGGAACAAAAAAGGCCTTTATTGCCTAGTCCAGCACAACCTTGGCTGCTTTTAGGCTATATTTAGCATAATATATTCCTATGCTATGCTTAAGTTTGCATTATGCTTACATTATTTATAAACTATATATTTAACTATGTTTCAACTCCACTTAACCTTCTTCACATTAGCCGAAGAGAAAAATAATCAAGAAAATGAATATTATGCTCCATATCTAGCTTTAGGTTAGCAACAGTATGCAAGAGGAGGTGATGATAAAAGGAAAGGCTGCATCTGGAGGACAGTAGAGCTGGTGATACAACTGCACAGTTTCGTATCTTCCTTGAGTTTGTTGTACTTGACCTTCATACAATAAAATGTAATTTCTGAACATAATTTGCACATTTCAGTAACTTAACTATCGCTTAATTTTTTTTATTTATCCTTTAATACTTAATATTTTGCTTAAAGTTTCATAACTTGAGCAAGAGAGAGATGTGGACTTATGAGGAGGATACCCAGTTGGTCCAGAGTAGTACCAAGAGTATATTAAACAGTAGCTATAACAGTCTATTAAATGCTTGTCTTCTATTAGAAATAGAAGAGGCATGGACTTTGCTTGTGGTAAGCCTGGTCAACTTATGTTTCTTGAAATCAAGAAAAACTTCAGGAGCGGGAGACAGGGAACACAAATTACCTTCACTTGCTTTAAAAATGCAAGCAAATATTATTAAACTTGTATTTTAAATGTAAAGCAAAAGAGAAAGATGTTGTTAAGACAGATGTAGTGACTATGAAATGCTAAAAAATAAATCTAAAATCCAACACCAGTTCAATAGTAAGAATTTTCACTTTAAAATTAATGTAGTAAATATTGAGAGTTGCTTCTTCATGATTAATCCCATTATACAGAACTGCTTAATGGAAATTAAGCACAATTTCCTCACAATTAAAAGACTGCACTTCTGGTAGAACCCTTTTCATGAAACATATTGTCCATTTCCAAGTTTTACACTAAGATCTTTGATATTTTCCCCTGTCCCTAAATTCTACAGTTGGTTTCTATTCAAATAAACTTCACATTTCTCAGATAAAAGGAAAGTTCAAGCGTTGACATAAAGCATGGGAAGAACTGGCCACCTAGGCCTTGAATCTGGATAATTTGTAAATCTGCTTGTGTAGGCTGGCAGTAATAATAAAAACTCATTAATCATGTAAGGCTGTGGTGCATACTACCCTACAATAGCCCTGCAGCATTTCTTTGCTGTGGGGACAATATGCCTCATAAACTCAAATTAGTGTGCTGCAAAAGCTAATTGAATGCACGTGTGATACTTTGCCTGGGGATAACAGATACCCAAAAGTCAAATGGTCTTACAGCTTTTATTGCTTGGTTAAGAATAGCTGATGGGCTCCTGTACAGCCCACTAAGCCAGTCTATAAATTATCTGATTTTCTGTTTCTTTTCTACCAGTGACCTAATTTTTTATTTGAATGTGCAAATTGTCAACCAAAGGGGGAAAAAAAAAAAGAATAATCCGTTGGTTATTGGCCAAATTTGAGCCCAGTGTGAATTTGTGGATTGGAGGTACTGGCACTGCCCAATTCTGCTTGGTTTCCCAAGGCTTGTGTTAGTTGTAAGAGACCCAAAGATCAAATGACAAAGAGTGACTGATTTAGGCCCTTGCTTTCAGATATATAGATTTTTAGGTAACACCCTCCCACAGGTATTTTCTGGGCCACACCTGTGTAAGTCCTAAAAGACCCATTTACATCCTTCCTCTGGTGCTTGGTGTGAGAAGCCTGATAAGAGATTTAAGGTCCCAAATGAAAACAGATCCTTTTATTTAATGAATATCAAAAAGCTAATCATCTGTATCTTACTGCCCATGAAAATGATCTTGTTGCTGGATGAGTAGCTCACCGAGCTTTAGTTTTGATTTTATATTAATTAAGTTCATTATAAGTTTGTGAACCTGTGCAACGCTTTATGATTATTATATTTACTGCAGTATTTACTGTTGTAAGTCAAAACCCATGCAATGGCAAAACACTGAACTGGCATAATAATATTCTATTTGTGTCCTACCACAATAAAGTAAATGGACTGAATGCATACTCCATTAAAAATTAAAACTCTTTTCCTCCAAAGAATTCCAATTTGGCAAAAAAAAAAAAATAATCTAATTTTACTCTACTTATCCTTACTGTGCATGACTGTGGATGATATAACCTAGAATGTTCTACAGAAAAAGAGGCTGTATTTCACATTTTGATAATTTGTCCAGGTTGCATCCATTCACTGGAGTAGAGGCATGTTTTTAATCTTGTTCAAAAAGAGTTTCTTGCCCAGTGTATGGTTCCCACTGACTTCATAGCTTATTGGAAATTTAGACTAGAAGACCCCTTATCCAGTGCTTTATACCATATTTTAAATATCAGGAAATTTCAGGAAATCAGAGAAAGTATTATTTAGAACTTTACCAATGACTCAGACTCAAAGTCACCTCTTTAACTTGGCAGTTGCATTTGAGTCATGACAAATTTCCTGACTCTAAAAAATCTGGAAGATTTTGTTTTCATTGTAGAAATTACATCAAATGCAGCTGTTCCTTTTTCAGAGGTTAACAGAGTATGTGGGGGAAAAAAACCCCTGTAACCTACAGCTACAAATATTGAGGAAGACAGTCAATAAGGGTGTGAATCTCAAAGTGGCCAGAACTAAGCTATTGTTTTACAAAGCTCCTCTAGCAGAAAAAAAGGATGCTGTCAAACCAGAGTGCAGTCTTTTCTCTCTACCTTCCTTATTTTACTTGCTTAAATCCAACTGCAGCCCTCCAGGAACAGCACAGCTATCATAGTCAAGTTGACTTCTTTCTGCATAATCAAAAATAAAACTAATTCCGCAGTGCTCCTTATAGTTGGTCATTAGGGGGATATCTAAAGCAGGAAAAAGAAGATGCAATGTGACTTCAAAACTGCCTTGATCCAGTAACTTCAGCAGCAAATTGCTTCTGACCACACATACACTCAGGTACTCCTAAGCCCTGAAATCCAAGAACGTTTTGCTGCCTAATATGAATAAATTGGTATGTATTTTAAATTAGTTCCTTCAGTTCTGATACCCGCTACTAAATCAAATATTGGTGGGAGACATTTTCTCTGAAGGGTGTTTTTGCACAGTATTTTTTCATGCTCCTTAGGTTAGACAGCTGTTTAGTCATTTAGCTTGTCTTCAGCTACCAAACACAAGTGTAGGAAATTGCATTAATTTGGCAGTTATTAGATTTGTTTAATGCTTTTTCATCTGCTACTATTAAATAATTGGATCTGAGAGTTATTTTAAAAGGCAAATGTCTTGCTGTTCCTTGGAAGGGTATTAAGAAGAAGAAGAAACTGCTAAGATTTGATTTCATGAAGGCTTAATTTCAGCTTTCTACAGCTGGAACCATCCTACATCCCTCAGTTGTCCTAACAGCTGCTAGCTGTGGGCAAATATGAACACAAAGCTTGCAGGATATCTGAATTATAATTTTTATCAAAAGTTTCTATATTTTAATTTATCTAGTAAAAGCAGACTTACTATCCCTTTTTTCCCCCCCTCTCTTATGTCCAGTTTGTTAATTTGTTTTAAAACTCTATTAAATCTATTGCAATACAGTGTTGTTTTCTGTAACACTAAAGAACACCTTCCATCTTTTAATTTTTTTTCTAGAATGAGTAATAAATGGTAAACTATATTATCAAAATTAATGTGAAAGGAATTTTATTTTTTTCTAACATTCAATTTAAAAATGTTGCCAAATGCCCCCAAGAGTTACCATCATAGAGTGATCTGCTTATTAAGGTGAATTTTGCATTTTCACTCATATATCTAGCCTTAGAAAAACAGTAGGTTTTCCATCCAAGAATTTAGATAGAGAGCATTTTAACAGGTTTATATACTCCAAATACAACAGGTTTATATACTTAAGATAACATACTGTAAGAGATGTTCTGTTAACAAAAAATAACTCTATAGAACACTTTCAGTTCCACACAAAATCAATTTTCTTAAATAAGTGGGAAAGGACAAAATTTATCATTGCCCTTCTCTATGTATAACATGAAATGCAATAGTGAATGTAGGAATATTTTCCCTCTGAAATGGAGGTCAGACAGCCTTCCAAGCAAAGTCTCCACAAAATGATGTTCACTGCAAAGAATCATTACCCAAACCCTGTGCTCCCTTCCAGTAAGTGGGACTGTCCATTTGTACCACTTGGTTGGAAGAGGGTACCAATGTTACTTTTTCCTAAAATATGGCATTTCATGGTAACTGCAGTTCCCACAGACACACAGGTTTTAGTTTTGTCAAAAGAAAGGGCAGGAACAAGAAAGAGCACTCAAATTCCCTTTGCCTCGAGGCCATGGTGCTCCTGAGCTCAGGATAAGTGATGCTGACAGCTGTGCCTGGACTTTTCCTGCTTGATTCACACTCATTTGGGATGAAGGGTCTTCAAGCAGGAAAGGGAGCTCTGGTGCATCACATCCTGTTAGGGTCCCTACCCAGGGACTCCCTGAGACATTTGTTTAGCACATGAGTGGAAAGTACTTTTTCTTCATTTCAGTTCATTGGAACACTAATATAAATAATAACTGACTAAAGGACTGCAGCCCAATACTTTCAGAATTTGTCTTGATGTTAGATTATAATTGTCAGGAGGCCTGAACAGCAGCAGAGGAGCAGAGCAAGGTAAGGGTAGAATACAAATAGGCCCATATACAGCAGAGCAGCAGGGATGAACTGAGCAGCCTGAATTTCCTGCGAGCAGTGCAAATCTCCTTTCAGTCTTCATCTCCCTTTAATTCTTACATTGCAAAAAAGTTTTCCTTTCTAGCATCACAACAGCTAATTGCAGGACCTGTCCTCTTCTGTCTTTAAATTCCCTGTCCCTGGAGCCACAGTTTTTCTCAAATTGTTCCCTCTACACCCTCAAAACACCTTACAAAGGTCAGAGGATCTAAATAACTTTTCAACTCAGTTTATTTGGAGTATCTGACTCAGATTGCCACGTCTGAAGTGTCAAATGATCCTTATGAGTCCCTTCCAACTTGAGATACTCCTCAATTCTATGAAATCTATATATACTGGGACAGGCTCCTCTGTCCATATGGTTTAATTGCAAAGAATTAAATTGTAACAAAGACAACTGGAAGATGAAGCACTGATGTTGGTCAAATGTTTAAAGCAAGCTAATGGCATTACTTGTGCACAGGAAAGTCCTATGGTAGAGGTGCATATGTATTATTGCAAACATTACTCTTTCCACAGACTCCAAATTTTTTTTATATTAACTTTTCTATTTTTTTTTTTACTGCAGCAAAACAAAGAATATTCCTTTCTCAGTGATGACAGACATACTTCAATGTGTCCTTTCTTTCCAGTATCACCTTGTGACACTAAATACCTGTAGCAGATTAGGGGTCAGCGTATGAAATGCACACAACACGTATTTCAGAAAATACAACCATATGCCAAAGTGAGCCAAATGGAAACCAAAAGCTTTTTATCCTGCACCACTGAAGCTGGGATGGCAAAGAAGGCAACAGATACAGCTATTGACACACCATTCCCTCTGTCCTAACTCAGGGGAATGGACTTTGTGGCCTCCTGAGCCCTATTTTCTGTGCTCACACACCGTGTCAGAGCCTGCTCACTCCTGGAATGAGTGCATGGAGGGTGACAGCAACCTCCTGCCTTTTACTCGGTTTTTTTCCTACCCCCGGCAGTCAGAGGTCTGCTGGTGACCCAAATTGAACTTCTGACAGCTGGAGACATTTAAACCTGCAGCTCAAATTGACAAAAGAATGTGGACTGCCTTCTAGAATTAAAGCTTAATACACCATACAGAAAGGTAGTGTGCATTTCACATCCCATTTGATAAACTGCAAACAAACTTGGCACAAAAAGTTTTTAATCAGTGGAGCTTGCTGCAGTGTATTCATTACTGTTACAAAATGGGATTACAGTTATTCGTGATGGAGTTGTATGCTTCATATATTTTTATTGTTATTTATTTTAAAGAATATTTTTACACTGAGGCATAAAAGATTATATGCTATTACTTGTTTAACAGTTAAATATGACACTGGCAATATTCATCAACATTTTCCAACTATCACTCCTAAAATTAGTTTTCTAACAGACATTTGGGTAGCTGGACCAATTTTCAGAAATGATGAACATCTCCAGTTTCCACTGGCAACTCAGTCTATTTACTGTATCGTGTTTACTTCTAAGCACAAATTTCAGAAATTACTTTTAGCTATCTGTGTTCAGAAAACTTGGAATATGATGTTGCTCAGTATTTAGGTTTTGGTTTTATGGGGTTTTTTCCCACACGCACTTTTTGTCTGTTAACTCACTGGTGATGAGTAGATAATGATGATTTCTATTCAAAACACACCTCTTATTTCTTCATCTGTAATGAAAATGCACTCGGATTGCAAGGACAAACTGGGAGCAGTTTTTCAGCTGTGATTCCTACATTTTCCATATTTTTTCTAGATGTGATAAAGGAGAAGGACAGTTGGGAAATTTTAATTTTATTTTCTGCACACACCTCATTTTTACATCTGTAAAATCAGAGTGAATCTTCCTCTGCCCTCTGTGTAGGTCAAGAAACTGTGTAAACGTGACACCTTTTCAAATAATGCCATAAAATCCTCCGTGGGAGAAATATCTCTGCTTTTACAGCTGCATCTTCTGCTTTCTCTAAAATTCATAAAACCCGAAATACTGAGAAGTTCTGTGCTGCCCATTTGTAAGGGTTTTTACCAAGAATAATTCTTTTATACATCACAGAAATCTTACATAAAATTTAAAGATTTAGTTCCATTGTATTTCCTACTCATTTTTCACATGATTTAGGAATAAATTTTGAAGGAAGGTACATGTGACCTCTAGTAATCTGCGTATCCCTTCTCTCCCATGGTCACAGCAAAGACAGGTGAACCACACAAGTTATCTTTTTAATAAGTCTTTCTTAATATAAGCATTGTCAGACAACAAAGCCTTCATTACACAGAGAGACCTTTCAAAATGCTATGACATAGAGAGAGGTTTATGAGTTCCTTTGCTAAGCAAGGAAGACGCAGTAATTGAAAGTGCCCACGGGCTTGGAGATTTATTGTTAAGGGAAGTGTGCTGTAAACAAGAGAAACATTAAGGATTTGACTGTAATAATTCAATCTATCTTACTTTACAAACCAACATCTAAGTTTGCAAGTGGTAAGGTCTTGTTTACAAATAATTTGCAGCCTTCATGATGTAGGCAGCTTTCAAAACCTCCCAGATGAAGGAAATTTTATAAAATGTGAGATATTACTACTGAAGCACTGGCCACAAGTGGGTAGTTTAAACCAAGTGCGTTTTTCATCAAAATGGGTTCAACCTCTGTGCACTTCAGGGTGTGGGAATGAGAGTGAAAGAGCAAAGCAATCTTCCTTTGTGGCTGGACAAAAAGATCCAGGTGGCACTACTGGATCAGGAGCCAGGAAGTGGCAGGATCAGATGAACTTCAAGATGATTTAGATTTGGTGGCAGCAGTCACATAATCCTGCACTAAATACTCCAGTACACCTGGGCAGTTCCAGTCTTTCTAAATTTGTTCCTTTTCTTTCTGTAACTTGAGCACAGGATGGTCCTGCCACAGCCACCCAGCTGAGCAGGCCACACAGCTCACAGGCTCTTGGCTAAGCACGTCTCATCTCTCAGTGTGTGATCATCACTTGGATAAAATAACAGCAGAAATTACACAAACCACTAAAATACACTAAAGGAATTTGGCTAGAAAGGGAAAACATACAGTTATGGAAGAATGGGATAACAGAAATGTGTATTTTAAAGACTTTGATTTTCTTTGCCTGGGACTCTTATAATATCCCAAATGTTGAAAAAGAGAACTATCTCTGCAAAATGAAGAACACATGTTACTGTAAGACTGAACTTCTATTCTCAGGAATTGAAGGTGCTTCCTTCCAGTCAGATTATTCATCTTAAATTAGTCCTAAGGGAAGAAGAAGGTGGAAGAGCTCACTTAGCAAAATGCTAAATACTTAGTACATCCTAACTGTCCAGATCCTGTATCCTGCCCAAGGTGATGGAAGGGCTATTTTGTGCCCCTCCTACTGTGGGCATTGCCCTGGAGAGCAGAGCTGGATCCTGCACAGACACACCTGTGCCAGGAGCCAGCACAATCCTGGCAGTGCAGGCACTTCTGAGAGAGGGACAAACCTTACTTACACCCCAGAGCACAGATTAACAGCTTCACCAGAGACACTGGGTTTCATAGGCTGGAATATTTAAAGAAAAATCACAACTCTGCCATTTGCACACACACAGCACCCCATGAAAACATCCAGACACGGTGCAAAATTGGTCTTGGATCAGACAAGGAGAGGAAAAGATTAGATAACACACTTGATCTTACATAGAAGCAAATGCTGCTCCAGAGGAATCATTAGAAACTATCTGGACCTTTAGGACAAAATTGTTAAGCCAGTACTTAACTGACAGAGTTATTTTGCTATTACCTTTTAAGATGGTAGGAATTACATTGCTACTATCTTTACAACCTGCTGTTCAGTAGAGCACTTGGTACAAAGACAAGTAAAGCATGTGATTTTGGGGATGTATAAAACATGAAAGCAAGTATTTAAAAGCATCTTGAATATTTAGAATCATCAGAATAATACTTTAATTAAAGAAATATAAAAGGAGTACTAAAAGAATTATTTTCAAGGTTCTCATGATATCACTATGTTATCTGTGTCTCTTGATTTTCTTGCTTACAGAACTCATTTATTCATCTACTTAAAATATTCCAGTTCAAGGAATGAAAACTACTCTCAATTCTGGTGCTGCCATTATACAGAGGTATTTAATAAGATGTACTAAATAGCCTTTTACACCTCAAAAGCACATTACAATAGTGATAGATGGATGTACATGCCAGTGTGATGAGGAAAAAAAAAAGGGAAGTGAACTAAAGACTGTTCCATTTTCATGGCAATTCCTTTCTTAAGTGCCAAGAAAGAAAAAAAAAAAAGAAAGAAGATTCAATCTACATAGTGGAGATGGTGACAATTAAAAGAAAAAACCACACCAATCATCTATTGATTCACTGCTACACAACAGGCTTTGTCAGTAACCAAAAGCACTGAAAAATGTGGTTTCCTAACAAGCAGGTACAATCACTAGAAACAGTTTAATTTCCTCCTTTGTGAATAATAATGTCAAAGATCTTAAATACTTCTGTGATGGAGAACAAGATAGGCAGATATGGAGCAGGGCTTTTAATGCAAAGATACAAATATATTTTGTACCTATTAATTAATTTAATTCACACTATCCCTGTGAAATATTAGAGCAAATCTTACAAAGAACAAATTAAGACATAAAGAAGTTTAGATTCTTCAGCCTTTGGAGTTGAATGGTAAATTTTCTACTGAGCTGTTACAGAATTGGGCAGTAGATTGGTTTTTAGATCACACAATGAGGAACTGTCTGAGCTCAAAGTGGAACGGTAACAATGAGGAACCCTTTCAGCAGTTTGTATTTATTAAGTGAATGCATCACTGCAGGAACAGATACAACTAGTCACCAAAAAGTTGTCCTAAACTTGACACATTCACCTGCATGGAACTTATTCTATTTCTCTCATTTTATCATAAGATCTTATATAATGAAAATAACATGATTTTGTGCTTCTGGTTCTCCCAAATCAACCATTATTACTATATATTAATTTATATTCAAGAACAGCCATAAAATCCTTTTCATCATATTTGTTTTCCTCTATCTGTCACTCGCTAGCTTTTTACTTTTTTTGGTGGTAATGGAGCAAAACTAAAGTTTTGACTTTCAAATCTTCATCTACAAAGTAGTTCTTAGAGTAGTTACATTGCAAAAAGCTTAAGAACAGCATACACTGGCCCTCAGGGCGGATCAAAGCATGAGGAAACAAAGCTGGGAGGTGAAAGAGCTTTTCTGGGAAGCAGATGCTTCTTTGAGTCTAAACCTTGGACATGGAACAGTTTATAACCTGGAAGAGCTGATACCAGTGTACTTGCAAATCAGTTCTCCTCCCATTCCTACCCCCTTGTTATCTGCTTTAACAAATGCAAAATGTAGTGGACACCTGCACATTCCCAGGGAAACAAAAAGGCCACTTGAAACAAACAATTAAACAAAAATTGCCAGGTTGTCTGAGCAGTTTCATGTGTTCACTGAAGACAGACTACAAAAGCCAAAGCTATGTTTTCACCATGTAGAATTTGAAATGTGCAAGCCTTAAGTAGTCAGGAAAGAGGAAAATCCCAAATCAAAGTGCAAGGAAAACCAACTTGATGAAGGCACTCGTTGCTGGCTGTAGTATTTGGTGAACGTATGAACTGTGCTCCCCATCTTTCTCCAGTGGATAAACATGTATTTTAATGCAATTTGCAATGGGGTTTGGGACTTATTACCAGCTGTCAAGAGATCAGTTATTGAGGGCTTAATTGACAGTGGATAATTAGCTTCTCTAAGAACGGTGATTGTGTTTCACTCTGAAGATAGTGTAGTAAGAAAATGAAGCATATGGCAAAGTCAATTATGATTTTTTCTCAAAACTGTTTTTAATGGTATTTAAGTATTGATCTGTTGGGTTCCAGTTTGCTTTGATGGGTGTGCAATATCCTAAGAAGCTATTGGATTTAGGCTGTTTTCCATTTTAACTACTTGTACCCTATGTAAACATAGAGAAATTAGTATATTGTTATTCCAAAAAAGGCTATTCTTCAGTACAATTTATGGTGCAAATGAGAACGCTTCACAGGGCTGCAGAATTATCAACAGACAGATTATAGTTCTGTCATGGCCTTAAGGCAGGCTGAGTGATCCCTATTACTTTCACTATTCAGTGGAGTTAATGCTGTCTTGGAACTAAACATATTGAAAAAGGTCTTCTAAAGTGTTTTCTGAAAGTATTCTTTCTGCCTTTGTCAAGCCACACAATGAGAAATTATCACAGCTTTTTAGACAGCAAGTCCCAGCCGAGGAGCACAGGGTTATCCCAGGAGGCAGAGGAACACACAGCCTGGTACTTCTGCTTGCAGACTCACATTTGCATAAAACATTAATTGTTTGCAGAAGTGTAGTACAGTAGGATGCCTGTTGGATTAATAATCTTAATGTAGCTGTGTCACTCTCACACAGATATAGCTGAACTCAACAATAATACCAAATGACATATTTTAACAAAAAAATAGCCTGTGTCCCTGTCTGTATTTGAAGGTATTAAGATAATGCCTGGTTTTCTCATTTTTCCTGTATTAGAAATTTGGCACAATATTTTTGAAACAGTAACTGCTTTCTAACAATGATGAAGTAGTTTGAAGACAAGTGAGATTATAATTTCTCTTCTCAATCTGGCTCTCAGCTTTCACTGCAATATTGGCCAAACCAATGCTTTAATGCCTAGAGGTTTAACATCAGACTCTTAGAAAAGTTTGGAATTACAGAAGGAAGGAGAACAGTCATCAAAAGTTAAGAATCTAAAATTCCTAATCTAAGGAATTAAAAATTGGTATTATGTCTTAGTGCTCTGGTTTCTCTAATACTAGACAGAAATAATGTGATTTACAAAACATTTAGGCCTCTAAAAAAAAGGCCATAAAAATACTGAAAGTCTATGTTTGTTAACATAAGATATTAATTCTAGCAAGTTACAGTTTTAAAGCAAAAAAGGGATATAATTGGATGGATAATAAATTGTCTATTCTCTCATCATAGCTGCCTATTGGGGTGAAGCCACAATACACCATTTCCAGTGGGTCAGAGCAGAAGATTGTCTGCACTCCCATCCTGCTTGTTGATGTAGCCCCTGAAGAACCCTCTTTTGGGAAATCATCTGAAATCTCAACAGAAACTATACAAAGATTTAGGCTTCTGGAACTGATAGATTTATGAGCCACTAAATCACTTCACTTTAGGTTTTTAATAAAAAATTGCAAAGTTCAGAGGCTCCTGATACAGCATCTTTGTAACTACTGCTTTCCATGACTGACAGTTTAGCCTGGATTTAATTCAGAGATCTGACAAGTCAGAAATGGGCAGATCTACTACCAAAAGGGTATTTCACTGTGCAATGAAAGCAAAGCCAAGAGTGATAATATCCAATTCCTCTCTAATGGCTTTTATCTGTAGATCTGAAGATGCTCCTGATATTCCAGCTCTATATTCAGCTCAGGAGGAGGTCAAGGGCAGAGCACCCCTGGACTTTGAAAGTTTGCTGGACTGAGGCAGATGTACCAAAACATATTACTGCAGTTTCTGTCTTACATAATAAATCGTGGGCCAAAGGAGCAGTAAACCATCAACCACCAGCCTGATAATTGCCTTTCTAATGAAAATGTGTGCCCCTTTTGTGCCATTTCTACTCTAAAACAGCATGCTAGTACCCACTAGTGAACAGTGCACTCAGCAGAAGCATAACTAATAGGAGAAATAAAAATTACGTCCCTGACGGTGTATTTTTTAATGTATTAAATAATGATTAGGGGCAAAGGGCAAATATTCAGCAATCAGCAAGCAACCAACAGGGAAAAAAAGATACTGATTCAATAAGTAAAGACCATTAAAAAAAAAAAATCTTAGTGTAGCCCTTCTCTGAAATCTCCCCCTTGTCAGAAAATACTGGAACAGGTCATCCTTTATTTTGACTGAAGGCAGTCTCTTATCCAGATGTTAAGGCTTTCTGTTATCTGTTACTATGTAATATATACACTGCTGAAAATATACTGTCAAAAAGACATGGGTGACAGCTAAGATATTAAAAGGCAATTCCAGTTGCAGCTGGCCACATTTTTGATTAGCTCTTCAGTAAACAAAGGGCGTTATTACTGACAGTAGGTGATTTCAGACAAGGTGGGTGAATGTCATGGCACGACTTGCAAGCCTCTGCTGTGTGTTATGGTATGTTAAGAAACAGCAAAATCATCTCCAAGAGCATTGCTGCCAGACTTAAAGAGAGACAAGGGTAATAATCCAATCTGCTCAACAGAATTTCTCAATTACACTCCTCTTTCATATTGAACATACTGAAATAATTCTATATACAACCACGAATTGTTGTTGGGTAAACCAAGGTAGAATAGGATGTCATTTCGGGGCTTTATAATATTTCTGATCTTTTACAAAGGTTGACTGGGAAAAAAAACTGTACACAGAAAATATGACAATTATTTCTTCTGTAAAAGGAACAGCATAATACAGACAAATGGACATGGCAGGAGAATTGCCAATTATACTTGGCCTGGTTCAAAAGGTTAATAAGGAAATATCTCTTTGGCTTATATTTCAAGAAGAAAACTAGCAGCAAGGCAAAATTATTCATTGTGAGTCAAGTAAAAATGTTTTCTTTGGCCTTTCTCTGGCTATTGCTAACAATTCACTTCTACAAAATGCTTTCTGCTCTTGAAACAGGTATGCTTAATCTTCTAAATTAAATTTAAATACTTTCAGATTGAATGAACTGGGTTTTTTTAATTTATTTGCTACTTATATACTTTTAATGATGTAAACAGAACTGAAGGACATGGGAATGATCCTCATTAATCCAATAATACTTTGTGGTTAGACCAGGTCATGGGAATATTTACAATAAAAAAAACTTCATTTGCTCTATAGGTTAGTTTGGGAAAATGCAGTAAAAGAGAACAATTTAGATGAATCTAGATAAAAATCTCCTGGTAAACAAGCTGTTTAAAAAAATAATTATTTACCCCATTAGCTGTGGTAAAGTTAAAGCAGTTACGAACTGGTAGACAGGATAGGTGTTAGATTTGTGAGGCCAGGCACAAAAAAAAAAAACAACAAACAAAAACCAACAACAAACCCTATTGTCAGAACTCTTTAAAAGATTTGATTTGCTTAAAATGAAAATCAAGCACCTTTAAGATACTACAAGTTAGATAATTTAAAATTCACAGGTATTTTTAAAGGCCTTGGGTTTTGGTAGGTGTCCATCTGGAGTATACCTACTAGTTTTACATTTCAACTGAGATTTCATAAAGAAAGCAACACTGTTATGCAGTGACATTTCCTCCTTTTCCCCCCACTAGATTTCTCTTGAGTTTTGATACCAGAGAAATCAAATGGGGGAGATACAAGAGATACTTCAATTGCTTTCAGAATTATATATGCATTGTCATATATGCTGCAGCAATGTGTATCTTTGTCAGGCATCATGGCCTGGACAAAATCTTCAGCTAAAAAAACCTCACCAAATAACAACATAAAACTCCAGCCCTTGGCCATGCTCAGAAACTTGTCAGAACTCAGGTAATGACCCTAAGCAGAGAGCATCCTTCAAAAGGGAATCTAACACAAAATGTTCCAAAAAACAACACTAAATAGTTAACATTAACAACAAAGCAAATAAAGTCACTGAAGTCAAATAGTAGAAACCATATTCTGAATAATACAGACTTCAAGATGAACTTTTTGATTGGTTTTAACACAATTCCAAAGATCTGCATTTGGTGTGAACTGAGCTGTGCTCCAGGTCACGCCACCATCTAAGGGTATTACAGAGGTGACAGGCATCATCTGAAGACAAGTAAAGGCAATTGCTCACTTTGACCTGTCAGCCCAGGTGACATCAAAAATATCAAGAGAAATAGAAAAGAGTGAACAGGAAAGCAAAGAAAAAGCATGAAGTAACAAGAAGAAAAACCTGCAAAAAAAATGTCTTGCCACAGAGGGTCTTTTCACTTGGGTCATGAACTCATGTCACATCCTCAATACAGCTGGCAATAAATATCTGTTAACCTCATAGAGAAATGAAGCATAGTCAGGATAGTCAGCATTAACTGCTGAAATAAAACACACCAATGCAAATCCAAAGTGATTAGTGATTAAAAGATACCACTATGATAAACTGAATACAGATGTGGGGAGCCACGAGCTCCTGAATTTTTATGTCAGCTGTGAGAGTTCATTGGGTGACCTCGGCGAGTCACTTTCCCTCATTGTTCCATAGACCTGCATGGAAATTTGGAGTAACATTTACAGGTTTGGATACACAGCAATGTGTCTACAGGTACTAAAAATCTACCTTTTAATGGACATGATCTTTGTATGTGCTTAATGTGCTTTTCAGATGTAGTTTTGGTAAATGTGTCTGGGTATTTCACGTTTCAGATGTTTCCTGTGGCCACCCACATATGGGGAGCCATGTGATGGGGTGGGACTGGCAGGCAGAGGAGGCCAGGGAGAGGTTTCACTTATTTTTTCCATCAGAAATACAAATAACCTGCGAATACCTGTTTATTTATATTGATTAATTCAGACTAGACTCATGGAGAACTCAAGAATATGTTGCACGTGCCAAAGGAAGACAAGAATATCAGGGAAATCTGTTGATTAGGTTTTGCTGCTTATAAACCCTAGCAAAGGTATTAGATAACAACCAAGTAAGAATTCAGATATATCATTTAGAGATTTTCTAAATGCATGCTGGGGGAGGCAAAAAAGGAGGAGAAGATCTGCAAACACTACATAATTATAATATCAAATCATTAAAGCTCAGGATTCAGAAAACTACTCTGAGTTTCTGTTTAGAGAACTTAAAGTTGAGAATTGAGATTTAGTCCACGACATCTATTTGGTTCAATAATTATGCTCAAAATAAATGTATTTAGCTGGCGTAGTCACTAAATTAAATTTCTTACTTTGTCATCTAGTTTTACCAAAAATAAATCCAGACATCCTAAAACTGCTTCAATAGAGTATGGTAATTAAATTTTTTTAGGAACAAGTTTGACTTACGTCAGTAAGGCATCTTGAAGTGCATTAGAGTAGGATCAACTTCAGTTTTGTGAATTGGCTGAATTGTTCTATTGTCATGTTATCTCAACTTTTTGTTTTTAATATTAGTGGCTGATGCAAGCAGAACACTTGCATATGCATCTTTCTTCCCCCATGCTAACATACTTCAGACTGATTACTAAATATTGTATTCAAGAACCAAGTTACACAGTGATTTAGAACACAAAAAGATGAAAGATTAGAACATTATTTTTTTAGTGTTTCAGAGATCAGTGATGCTAAAAAGCACAACAGATTAATTATTGCTGTTATCTTGTTTGATTCCCCAAGAAAACTAAAGGAATCCTTACTGAGGGATTATCATTGTGATAGTCAACACCAAAATCAAAAGCACAGATGCATCACCAGTTTCAGCCCCCATGTTTGGGAGCTCTGAATGCAAAATGTTACTATTTCCTCTGGGTGTTTCCCAAATTGAATAGCCCACATCAGATATAACAAATCTTTAAATTGTTAAAACACCTTTGGTGACGAGTGCACAGCAACAGATACAAATAAGCTACCAGAGTTTCAATATTCACTTTTATCTTTCACAGAGCCAGAGTTATTATACAAATATATGATCATACAATGTATCTTATGCTTTTTAGCTGCACAATATATTCTGATAATAGTTATTTACATAATTATTCTTTCTGCAGGGGAAGTATGGCACACTATGAAAAACACTCAGGAAAAAATCATTAGACAATTAGTCATACAATACTCTGGAGCTAAATCCACTAAACTGTGCAAATAAGTAACTTCCTCCATGTACTTCTGTGAAGGAAGGTTATCCTAAGTGAGTTACCAATTTCAAACTCAGCTGTGGAGAGACAGTGAATTTCATAGGGCTGCTTACGTGCACTTACCAAATAAACACATCCATTTTGCATTGCCTTTAGAAATACCATTACTCCTTTGTTAGGATTTTTTTTGCCTGTTTCTACTGTCTTTCCTGCTAATATGTTTTGCAAGAAGTAGAAAAGAGTCCAAGTCCATTTTCCCAAACCTCAACCTTGCAGTACTTTGAACTTTAGACAGGTGAATATTATACTAACGATATAACAACTTTTAGCTTTGCTTTTTTGTTCTCTTGATCTTAAATAGCTTCAGTTTTTGAAAGGTTGAAACTATTTACACACACACACACACACAAAAATGACACATGGGTGGCTCACACACTTTGTGAATATGATCAAATAATAAATCCACACTGTACTAATTATTCACAACTCTTAAGACAGACCAAAGTGAGTTTCCTTGTATCAGGACAATTTGGAGAACATACACAAAGAGCTGAAATTGTTTGCTGCAAGGCAGTGATGAGGATGATTTTTTTTTTCCCCAAACTGCATAAGATTTAGTTTTAAAAGGCAATTCAAGGCAGGTGAAAGATGTGCAACTTTTTAGGTACCATGCAATAACTCCTTTTCTGAGTTCTCCTCCTCCCCAGTAACACTATGTGCATGGGAGCCATATTTATAGGCTCATCATTATTTCTTACAAAGAAGGATGAGTAGAAACTAATCAAGAAACTCATATTCCCACAATCATCAAAGGGTTTCCCCGGAGAATTCCAGTGAGCTAAACAGGATTGCTCAGCTGCCAAGAAACCATTTATGCAATCCAGGAACCTGGAGAGCGCTCACTGGTAAATAAACCCCACAGACCTGCAGTAAATCTGCTGCATACAAATATCCTGGGGTTTTGGGCTGGGACTTCATCAGACCTGGTGGTGCTGTGCAGCCCTGGTGACCTCTCTTACTCTCCCATAATGGTCTGTCCTCCTTGACCAATTTAAGCCACTCCTCTGGGAAAAGCTGTCTCTCATTTTCTTCATCTCCACCTGGGGCCTCAGCCTTTGCTGTGGTTTCTAGAGGGCAGTAAACTAGAGATCAAAATAATGAGGGGACGGGACACATGTCTTAATTTGAAGAACGATCCTATGGTAGCAAACACTAGCTCTTCCTCAGGATTTTAACTAACAGGTGGAAAATAAACCTCTGAATGGTCTGTGAACACAGTGCTTAGCTTTAAATAAACGTTGATGCTGCTAATAACTAAATATCATTGCCCTGAGCCAGCAGGTTTGGATACAGTTCTGTATATTCCTTACAGTTATTTGCCCCCTAGTCGTGCTTGTTTTCTTTTGAAGAATAATTAAGATTTAATGGCATATTTTCACAGGTTTTTTCTGCTTGCTTTCTTGCTGCCTACTGTGCTGATTGCTTGTGTCTGATCCTGGTCATTATAAGAACTGTACAGTAATTGCCTATCTGGTGACTCGTTAATGAAGGTCCCCAGAGAGATGAGGAGCTGTTCTTTTGAAGTTCATCACGTTTGCTGTTGGCCTTCTAGTTTAATCTATACATTCACAACACCTTATTCAATTATTGGAAACTCCCTTTTTTTTCTAAGGATATAGACACCTTGTAAACAAGGTCCTTTATCTCTGCTAACAGCAGGGCTTACCTCTGATAAATCAAAGCATTTTACACACCAGACACATTCTTTTCATCTTGGAAAAGCCAGGATGGTTCAAAAAAAAAGAAATCCAAAACATTCTGGTACAAACAGGTGTGTTGAATCAGGGAATTACCTCCAAAATGTAGCATTTCAAACATCTGAAATTCAGCAACATATTGTAACAAAAAACTGTGCTCATCAACATACATTTTCCAATCCTCAGGAGCTGCACTTTCTCTTTTAAACAGAGTTTTATAAGAGAGTTACATTTCAGGATTTTCTGTGAAGGAAAAGTTTGAAATTGCTTAAGGAATGATCTTAATATTTGACAGCAAGCCAAACACAAAGCTTCCAGCTATTTATTTTCAGGCATTTAACCTGCTCTTGGAGACAGACAGAGAGACAATACGTACCTTATGCTCTACCCCTCTCCTAGCCCATTGCTACCTCGGGGTGCTGCCTCCTCTCAGATCCTTATCTCTGACTACCTGTGCTTCCAAACCCCACTAACAGTAACGTAAAATGTCTGCAGAGCATCTCACCAGTTACCTGATAAATGGATTTTTGAGAGACCTATCCTCATTTCACCAGAAACTTAGCAAAATGTTCTACAACACATTCTGGTTTTGACAAATGAACCTGCCAGGGAAAAGACTGTTTCAACTGAACATTTCTGCGACTGTAGCGCTGGAAATACTCAGCATCAGTTCAGATAATTAGATTTTTGCACTGTTTGTTTGTATGGTGGATGGCAGTACACAGAGGTGGAGGGGAGCGTTTTGCCTTCGGTGAAGGGCACACTGAAGGTGATTAACTGCTTCCCTTTTATTATCTGTGTCATTTACTCGATTGTTTTTCTGCAGTTGTACTCTCCTTACAGGAGAGCTATCAGCCTGCACGGGGGGTCCACTGTTTGTATTCTCAGGGCTGCTTCATTTTCTCAGTTGGTTTGCACAGAATTTAAGGGGAAAAAGAACTAGCTGTGAGCAGAAAGAAGTCTCCAGAATGAGGGCTGAAAGCAAGGAGCTCTTACCTCCAATAAATGCAAACAATCGCTCTAGAAGGCTCCCGGAGTCTCAACCATACAGGGACTTGAAAGATCCATGCAGAAAGTTTCTCTGGATGTTCTCTAAGGAGGACATCAGGAAAAGATGGATCCTTTCTCTTCTCAAGTTTGATGGCAGTGGTAAACAAGCATGAGAGGACTGATGTCAAGTTAAGCCCTCAGAAGTTAAAAACAGGTTTTGTATGTAAGCAATTATGAGCAGATATATATGGGAGAACTTAACAGCTCCACAACAAATTTTACTCAACCAAAACCACCTGATGACAACTGCAACCTCCTTGGCACCTGAGGGAACTGGGATTGTTCAGTCTGGAGAAGAGGAGGCTGGGGAGACCTTATGGCTCTCTGAGGCTGCCTGAAAGGAGGTTGTAGCCAGGTGTGGGTCAGCCTCTTCTCCCAGGCAACCAGCAACAGGATAGGAGGACACAGCCTCAAGCTGTGCCCAGGGAGGTTCAGGTTGGACATCAGGAAGAATTCTTTCACTGAAAGGCTTGTCAGGCATTGAAAGGGACTGCCCAGGGAGGTGGTGGAGTCATCATCCCTGGAGATGTTCAGGAGATGGCTGGACATGGCATTTAGTGCTATGGTTTAGTTGCCAAGGTGGTGATTGGCCACAGGTTGGACTTGATCTTGGAAGTATTTTCCAACCTTAATGATTCTATGATTCTATCTTCATACAGCCTACCATTCTTCAGAGCACCAGTCTAACAGTTCTTAGCACAAGAAATCTCATTTTAAGATTCAGGCAACAACAACCTTAACTTACTTTAGAGCCTGATTTTTCTTCTTCCAAACATCAAATACAAGGTGTGCAAAGCCATTTACCTCTCTTTTGTAGGCTGAGAGGACCAAATAGGAATGGGATATCCTCTGTAATTCCAAACTGATCTTCAGGACTCCTTCTTGCTTGTACGAGTGTGAAAAAGCCAGACACGCCTCCCACCCCCTCACCCCACAGAAAACCCTCTTGAGTTCTCTTTTCCTCACTACCTCGTGCTCTTGCAAATTACACACAGGACTGAACAGCATTAAATAAAGATAAGCTTTAGCACTTTTTCTAGGATGATGCACAGAGTGAAGAAGACAGTGGGGGTGCCTGCAAATTCTGCAATTTTAACATCTCACAAGTATCATCGGTCATTGCAGCCACAACTCCTCCTTTGTGGCCCTGTGTTCAACAAAAGCAACTTGGCAGTAAAACAGCATTGTTCACATAAAATGTAGGCTTCTACTGCTAATTCTTTGTATTTATTGCATTGAAGAGGAACTTTTTCTTGAGTATTTGAAATCCATACAGTTCAATAAAAAATGCGTACTGCCAATTTTGATCCAACATGTCTTGAATATTTTACGACGTTAAACAAGCTTCAGGGTTACACATACTTGCTCTACTCACATATTATATTTTCTCAGGGTAAAATTAACATCATGTTAGCAGAAGATCAAATTCAGAGAGCCTTGTGTGGAGAGATCTACCTGTCGGCGTGGAAAAGCCGAGGGGTTTGTAACTTGGATTTGCAGTCACATGGTGTCAGTAACTCCTTCATCCTTCCTTCCCTGCTCAGCCTTGAACGCGACACGTGCAAAGCACAGCTCTCCCAAATTAAAGGAAGAAAATCCATACACTCACAGACCTCCTGGCACTCTTGGCCTCTGCCAGTCCTGTGCTTTTAACAGGCATTTTGCCCCAGCTGAACTTCACCTGCACAGAAAGGATCCTGTGCTGCAAACACCAGATGCAGCACAGGGCAGGTCACCCGTTATCACCTTCTTCACCCAGTGCCGGCCTTTTTATCCAGAAAGGATGTGTCAGGCATGAGAAAACAAACACAAACTTGGCAGGAAGTTTTCTCCAGTACACAAAAAGTGAACTGCCAAAGGGACTTAAAACTTTAAGTTCATCTTTCAAATGGTTAATCACAGAATGATGAGGAAATGTAAAAGCAGCTTTAATTGAGACATTTGTTCATAGCAAATTAACGATTCCACTGAGATTGCTTTAGAGATATTTTAGTTTGCCATGAATGAAAATACCTTTACCTCATTCATCCTTACAGTATTCTAAATGTAACAAAACTGATTCTTAAGCAGATATTAAAAAAACCCCAACCAACCAACCACAAACCAAAACTCAAACACGCAGAATTTTTATGACTAATGAACAATAGCTACTTACTGACTCTCGTATCATTAAAGTACTAACACAACATACATTAATAGATATTGCAGTTAAGATTAATTAATGAGAAGGGTAAAAAACTGTTCCTGGTTGCTTGTGACTTAAATGGGGAATGAAAAAAACAACAGCAAATCATATGCATGACAGTTACAGTACATGATTTTGCATATCTAAAAATTCTTTTTGCTGAGACTGCAGACTAGGCTATGAAAACATGAAAAATCAAATATTTGTGCAAACATAAAATTGACCATTTGTTGTAGTAAACAGTGTATAGCCTTGCAACACAAGTTAAACTTGGGTTAAAATAAGATGTGACTGAAATACAGTGAGATTGTAGGATAAACAGAATTACTGTAGCCATTACCAAGCACATCTTGAACATAGGGCAAATAAAGGGTCATATAACACCAGGAAGAGGGAATTAAATTCAGTGATAGCATGGCAGAGCTTCCACTGTGGCATCAGACACAGTCATAGCACGATACAGGAAAATTGTTATTTGTAAAGAAGTATGGAGCCATACAAATATTGTGGTAAAAAGCTACACCAAAGTGTTTAGTCTGATCCACAGCTACCATTTCCAAATTGGGTTTGAAGAAACAAAAACTTACTCCTAATCACAGTCCTTGTATCAATTTCTTATTCAAGATGTGGTTTTGCTGCCATGAACTTGATTTTACAGGAGAAAGATGCAAATTGAAATAAAGAGTGTCTTAAAAAAGGCTGCCTGGTGTCTTTGGCTTCATGGTGTGCCCCGATGCCCTTCTGTATTTTGATGTGAGGGGATGCTCTTTTGATATCTAAGCCGAAAGATAACTTGTCCAAAGAGGGTGGAATGTGACATATCCCTTTCCATGCCTTTCTACAAGGCCTTCTAAGGATAATGAGTGCTCTCATGTTAGTGTTATTATAACATCAAAAGGCAAGTGGTTCTCAGGTTAGAATCAAATGGAAGTGAAACTACAGCTGATGGTTTGGTCAAGTTTGCCATTTTCACACTCCAATGTAAAATTATTTTTTGTTCAGATCCTGAGGGTAACATCAAGAGGAAGATTTGTTATCTCTTCCTAGAGTAGATAGATGTTTAATGAGCACTTGATGATTCATCTAGAGTATAACATCTCAGCTGAGAGCCTGGTGTTATTATTCAAGCCCATTTCACAGTCAGACAGCTCCCACTCTTCTATAAAGTATTTTTTTACTCTGTGAAAAACAAGGCCTTGGAGGCAAGTCTGGGGATACACAACGACATATTGAATTTACTGGCTTTGTCTGGAACAATATGGCAGAAATATTTCAGTGATGCAAGACCGTATCTATAAATAACTTGAAAATGTGGTGAAAGACTGTGCCAACAGATTGCTGAAATCCCCAGTGGTTTGAATAGGAGTTTACTAGAGAGAATTCCTAAAGGACTACAGTTTCAAGCAGAATGGAGCCAAATAAAAATAAAACCAGGGAATCTAAAACATCACTGCATGAAGGAATCATCTAATACTAGAAGGGAGCAACACTCAGTCTCTGTCATTTTACACTTTCAGATGTTTAAATTTCCTTCAATTGATTCATTTTCTCCTCCTTTCTTTCTCCTGCCTCCCTTTTTAAGGTGGCTGTTCCTGTTAAATATGTTCTTCAAGCCAGGAGTGGGGAAATACAGACAGAGTTCGGAAGAGTAGCCCAAAATGCAGATGGCCAAATCAGCCATTAGAGCATGAAATTCCCCATTCTCCTTCCCCATCTGTTTGCTGCTCTGGATTCCCTAAACTTCTCTTCTTGCTCCCATTTGCTTGGCAGCTGCTGCAGAAACCTTCCCCCCAGCCAGCAGCAGAAGCTCAGGGGTTGTTTCCAGGGCTGCTGCCGGTGTGGCTCTGGGAGCCCTGCACGGGCAGGACATGAGCTGCACCTCAGCCTTGGCACTGCAACCCCTCTCCTAAACCTGGGGAGCCCAACAGCAGGGCATTCAGCAGCAGGCTGCACACACATCCCTGAATGCAGCTCACTGCTGAGAGAAGCTTGAGGGGAAATAAATTTTCCCCAAATTAACCCTTCCTTTACATCAAGAGCAGCCGAACTGAGAGCTTCAGTCAGCCAGGAGCCAAGTAGGATGTCTTTACAGTCATACAGGAGGGAATCACATCTTGGATATTTCTGTATTAGCCAAAAAAAAAAAGTCTTTAAGCAGCTACTATTGCATAACAAGTTAAACCTGACACCTTCCCTCGTTTCTGTGGCAGTGCAGTGACATCAGGAGCAGGAGTAACTACCCTGACTCAGGGCGAACACTCCATCCAATTTAAACCATGCAAAGTTCAAACATGAGTCAAAATTCTGATACAAAGCTTGTTCCTGTTAAGGGAACAGGTGAGGTCCAATAGCAAATCAGATGAAAAAAATAAAGTTTAAAAGAAATTCAAGATGATGAAGATATATATATTTTTTTAGCTGCCTGGTATCAATTCCTACCCCAAGATCCAGTCCTGTCCTGGTTCAGGTGCCGTTACAGGCAGAGATTTTCTGTTGTACTTGGTTTCCTGCTTCCCTCTTCCACACACTCTGTTCCTGCTGGTCTTTGAAAAAGGCCCAATGCAGGTAGGGAAATCCTGCCCTCTTAAGATGTACTCAGACTTTCACATCAATTAAACTAATTGGCAGCAAGTATAACACGTACCTTAATCACAACTGCAACACCCTGTGATTACACCAAATCCTTTCTGGAAAGGAGATTGTTATTTTTACAGGGCTCTGAAATAAACATTTAGAAAGAAAAATAGGAGTCTCTGTTAGAATATTTCACTGTATTACTTTCAAAGGTCGAAGGATCCAAATAAATAACTTTACTCCACTAAGTTTATCTGTTTTAAAAATATAAATTAATATTTTTAGTTTGTAGTCATGATGTGTTTTTCACCAATCCACACATTTAGTAATGTCTAGTTTCAATCAGCTCTTATCCCCACATATTTTCTCATGGTAAATATTAGGGTTTTAACATGCACAGGGAAGCCAGAATTATTTAATGATCTTCTTTTTCATATTTTAATTAAAAGACTGACAGCTAAAGTGAGCTGATGAATGTCACCGAAACGCAAGCCTATTGTGAAGTGCTGTTTCAAATGTGAGAGCCAGGTAGTGCTGCATCAGAAGCCCAAATTTGGGGGGCACAAGGGAGCTAATGGTCTATCCCTGAAAGTGGCTTAAATCAGTCCCCACATGCAGCACCTGCCAAAGGCCTGGCCAAGAGTCTTCCAGCCATCACTAACAATCCCCAGGGATGTTGGCTGCAGGAGAGGAGCTTTCCATGCAGCAGCTGCTCTGCCTGGGGCAACAGATATCCCCAGAGTCCCTGGTCACTAGGGGACCTTTTTCATCATCTTGGCAGCACTGCTAATACTGATTCAGCTTCACTCGGGCTCTCACTGGCAATTCAAACATCACTTTGATTTAGATCCATGTTGAGTTACATGGAATGAAGCTGGTGCCTTGTCTGGGAGAGGATTCCCCATGTTACTGGTATTAGAAATGCTGCACATCATTTATAGGACAGGCAGGTGAGGCTCCTTCAGGAGCCAATGAGTGGAAGAATCAGATAACCAAAGGCAGTGTTGACAGCACATTGCTCCCCACAAGTAACAAAGGTGGATCAAGACTCTTGTGACAACAAACAGACCAGAGGGGTAGCACTGAGGGTGTGCTTATTTTGAAGCACAGCCTCTGAGGAAGGAGGCTGTTAACTGAGCAACAGGTGTACAACTGAAGCACCTTTCCCTTCTTTTATATGTAACTGGACCCCTTCATATGCCTGGAACAGTCACAGTGTTGTTTGCTGCCAGAGAGAGATCACAGCACCCCAGTACAAACAGCACTTCTGTGCAGAACCTGAATGGAAGCAGAGTGGAAATAGTCAGTCTTCAATGACCAAGCTGGCAGGACACACTAAATCACACTGCTCTGGCCCCAGATATCCCTTCTGAGCCTTCAAAGTTCTACCACATATTGAATCACATGGGAAAAGTGATCAAGTGGTTTTGTTTGTTTGCTTGTTTTCATCTCTCCTGAGCTAAATGTTTTCTCAGGAACAGCAGTTTGGTATCAGACGCATCTCAGTCCTTTTTGTCCCACTGCACTCTCAGAAGCCAGGAAGGTTTGACAGAGTGAGCTGGGCTTGCTCTAATTTTGCTGGACAGTGCCATTCACGTGATAAAGACTTGAGAAATTTTGTTTCTCAATGTGCAATGCCACGGCTGTGGGTAAAAAGACTATGTTTATTATAAAAGCCTGAGAGCTTTCATAAATGCAAATTTTCAGACATCCTACACTTAGGGTAAATTTATTCCAATGCTGCAGCATAAAAAGAGGAGCAACTGAAGACATTCTCTATCAGGTTTATAAAGAAAATAGCATCCATTTTTATTTGGTTTTAAGTAGTAAGTGATAAGGAGAGTAGACATGTACACTGATGATACCACCCAGGAAGAGTCCTTTGGGAGGCTCAGCTGGAGAAATGTCTGCTCCATTCAGATCTCACTGCCTCAGCCTCCAAAACACTCAGCCCTGTGAAGGCATTCTGTGTGTACAAAAGCAAAACATTTGGAATGACAGCAGTCAATGGAAAATGTCAGGATTTCCACTTTGACGCACTTGAGTCCACAATGCTCCCTCTTACACCTTTTTTTTTTTTTGATGTTTTTAGCTGAGCAGGCTTCAGTCAGCACTGAGAGAAACAGTGCAGAACACAAAGTTTCACTATACCTGAGGGGTTCACTGATGATTCCCTCTCAATTAATATGATATTCTGTGTTAGATGAAAACTTAGAAGGATTGCTGGTTGAAAGAACATCATGAACAGCGTGAGCAGCTACTTCCACTTCTGAGCTCCAGCTTCCTCAGAACATTTCTTTTACTTTGTCACTTGAAAAGAGTTCCTCCAAGGTAATGAAGATTAACTGGAAATGTATTTCAAATAACCTATGGCATTACAATCTCTTCAGCTATTCCTTAGTTTGGGAAATAGCAATACAAAATTAAACAAAATTATCATCATTAGTTTACAATTATTTGATGAAGAAAAGCAGTCAGAGCTCTGAACTTTTAAAAGTTTTAAAAAGAGAAGTAAGAAGGAAAATTCTGATGGTTTTCACTAAAGTAGCAACAGTTTGCTTCAATCCAAATAACTCAGACAGAGAATGCTCTGAGATATTGTGTGGAAGATCCAAGCATAAAAATGAGGAAACTTGATTATTTTACTTCCTCTCATGAAAAAGTAATCTCTGCTGGGCAGAGCAGCAAATACCCACTTTCTGTGCCCAGTAGCCAGGATAAAGGATACAGCCATGGGAAAACAAATACAGCTTCAGCACCCCTGACAACCATAGGGGATAGATAATGGAGTAACTGCAACTTAGATGAAATTAGAATAAATGATGAAAGGTTAGAGGGCAGTGTGAAATCACATTGATATCCAGCCTAACTCTACTTTTCCATAAATTCAATTTGAAGGATTTTTGATGGAATTGTTTACTGGTTTTGGAGTGGGGATTTTTTGTGGGGCAATTCTGCGTGATAATTATGTAAATTCTCATTCAAGTGGAAGTAAAAAAAATAAATTACAATTTACAGCTTGCAGCTCACAGGTTTTTTAAATATTAATAACATGCACATATATATAAATAACAATGTTAATGATGAGAGTATTGTAAGCAACAATGAGTGAGAACCGATTATAAACAGTTTCAGGTATTCAAGGGACGTTTTCACTGTAATTAAGAGATGATAGTGGCAGAAAAGCAGGCTTCAGAAATTGAGACCTTTCACACAATGAAGTTCAAGCAATTTAGATTTGTTCTTGGTAAAGGATTCTCTTCTTCCATGTTTGCCATTTTGAATTTAATCTTTTTTTTCCTGTCTTTGGAGTTCTCCCATTCCTTTTTCTTTCAGGATCTTTATAGGCTCCGTTTCTGCAGTGGCAGTATTTCATTAGGATTTCTCCATAGAGAAAACTTTTTTTTTCTTTTATAGAATATGAGAAGACAACCTCCCAGTGAAATATACTGTCTCTAGTACAATCTCACAAGGAAAGTATCAAATGCCCTAACACCAAATATATTTAAAACTCAACTGTAAAAAACCTAAGGGAATTTTCCGCAGGAAAACGAACCAAAAACCTAACAGTCCATCTTGTTTCTCTGATTTCTGTATCCCCAGTTGTCTGAAAATGTGTAGCATATGTCAGTAACTTGTGTTCCTCTCCAGTCATCTTCTGTGAACAAGAATAATTCCTTCTCCCTATTTCATATGCAGCCCCTTCCTGGTATTCAAGTCTGAAAATAGAGTTTGTATATCCTTCAGGGGAAGTTTATTGCAGTGAGGCCGCCACAATGAGCAGAAATGTCAAGTCTTAATGACAAGAAAGCAGTTTACTCAAAAGATACTGATCTTTGTATATAGTAGTGTATGCACAGTTTAGATTATAGGAATATCAACTGTGAAGCAGAGAGGTTCTTAAAGACCCCAAAACTGTGATTGTATGAAAAGGCCACTCTATTGAGTATATACTTCTCGTTTCTTTCAGCTTTTCAGGCTTGTATTTTGTGGGGTTTTTAATTAAAAGATAATACCAAAAGATCTTTGGGTTTTAAATTAAATTCTCACATTTGCCTGCTTACTCCAGCAGCAAATATCTCACAACTGTCAGTGGAAGAGACCAACGTACTCAACATGAAGAGTAAAATGCCCTCCCTCTCTTTCTTTCACCAGCAGACCAGGATGTCAGATTGGAAGAGAAATTTATGTCTTTCCATTGTGGAGAGGCTGAGGACCTGTTGTGCCATGGATTGATCACCACAATAAACAGAGGTTGAAATTTCTCTGGGGCATTTTTACACAATACACACATTTTTTCAATATTTGCAGGAAAATGAAGGAATAATAGAATAAACAAATCCAAACTCACAAAAACAAACAAACAAACAAACAAACAAATACTTTTCCACAGTCCAAAACCTGAGGTTTTTAATCCAGAATTTGTCTTGTAACTGAAATTGGTTTTACACTGGATATCTGGCTAGCTTACAGCCTTTTAAATATCTTACTCATCTCTATACTTCCTATGAGGTAATAGAAAAACTCAGGTAGGTATACATTAATTTCTGTGGTATTCCCTTAATTGTGAATATTTTAGCTTGCATTTTAAAGAGAATCAAAACACCATTTAGTAAAGATGAAGACACAAAACTTAATAAAAAAAAAAAAAAGATTAGTCAGTGAAGATTAAAATTGCTTCACTCCAACACTGTAATTTAAGGCAGATCATGGTGCAGACAAAATCCTTCTCTATGAGTTTATTTCCTCTGTCTCTGCCCATCTTCCCCTCACAAGTTGCTACTTCATTTCACCGAGAAGGCTGAAATCAATATAATGAGTAGAAAAGCACGCAAATTAGAGAAGTGTGTGTCAAGTGGCAGCATAAAAAGAGCAAGTGAGAATTCTCTTCCAGCATAAAATCTCCAAAAAAATCCTACACACCATCGATGTGGATTCATTTCCATAAGAAACAAATTGGTAGCTGATGCTGATGAAGGCTGCCCTGCACTTTACTGCTAATAAGTGACACCAGGGGCCTTGTTACAAAGTATTTCTAAACATAAGAAATTCTGTAATGGGGCCCCCAAGGGCCACGTCCACAAACTGCGGCCCCTCTCCGTGCTGGATGTGCACAGTCACTTGTTTCCAAGGCAACTAACCCCGAGCACAGAGGCGGCGTGAGACTCTTGGTGTAGGGAAGTTTAAGCAAAACCTTCAAAGTATTTTCATTTTGTGACAGGACCAGAGTACTAGGAAGAGTTACTTTTCCTTGGTTTTGCACTACAGAATCATCCTGGGTTTAGATATCACCTATTAGCATCATCTGAAGACATAATACATCCAAATATAATGCAGTGTGTCACGAGAGATTACTAAGGGCATGTTCCTCACTTCTTTTAAGCTTAGAAACAGCTAAAAAAGAAGGTAGGACATCAATGAGCACCACAAGCAGCTGTGTTCCATTCCAGGACCTTCAGGTAGCAGAAAAGTATCAAGAAAAATTAGTTTGTTCACTCTCCCCTTTCATTCTGGTCACACTGATGAGGATAATTAACACTGGTGACATTCTCTCAAGTATAGTGTCAGCTCTGTCCTCTCATCAGCAACAACCTGCCTATCAGCTGTCTGACAGCAACTTTTCCATCACAACAAACATAACAAATGTAGGGGGGGGAAATAACTACAGACCCCCTAAAACACACCCAAACCATTATTCGTTTCCATATCAGTTGAAGAATCCCTTAATTTGCTTGGAAATTTTCAGGCTTTTTGTAAATGCTGAGGTTATTTTCAACATTGACCTCAGAAGGCCAGGAAAGTGTAGACCACCAGGATTTCATGAAAATTATAGTTATGTAGGCTAAAAGTAAACAAATCCTACATTACACTCCTTGAGCATTCATGCTGTAACAGGAACACCTTAAGAATACTTTTCTCAGGTAGTACCAGCTCGAATCTCGCTGCTAAGCAGAAAGTCATCTTTCCTGCACAAATATGCAAACCTCTTGTGAGCTCACGGTTGCACATAAGTTAACAATACACATTCCTGTTTTAATTTCTGAAGCCAAAAAAAAGTATTTGGACTGCAATTCCTATGATATCGGGTCTGGGTATCTTCCTCAGCCCATTCACAGCTAAAGTCAGCCAAACCCTCCACACCCAGTGCCAGGTGGAACTACAGAAGTCTGCCACGTGTCGGGTGCGAGTGTGTGGTGATTAGGGACAGAATTGGAGGGAAAGGCCTCAAGTTTTGTCAGGGGAGGTTTAGATTGGATATTGGAGAAAGGTTCTTCACCCAGAGGGTGGTTGGGCACCAGTACAAGCTCCCCAGGGCAGTGGACACAGCACCAAGGCTGACAGAGCTCAAGCAGCATTTGGATGATACTCTCAAGCTCATGGTGTGACTCTTGGGGATGGTCCTGCGCAGAGCCAGGAGCTGGACTCGATGATCTTTGTGGGTCCCTTCCAACTCACCTCGTTCTGTGATTCTGTGTAAAACATGTACAAACATCTCCTTCATCATGTCTTTGCTCAGCACTACTGGTAATTTAAATACTGAGCTCTGAAGGACATAAATAAAGATGCAGATAATTTTCAAGCTTTCTGCTAAGGCTACATTTAGTTAATTAGAAAAGCAGTGACTTATCCCAGAGGAAGGAGGAGAAACAATGTTTTCCTGCCTCCTGGTTAGCAGTTTTTGAGGTAACACACACTCCACCACACCAAGAGCTTCTCTGCCCTGCCCAGGAGCGGAGCAGAGACTGCCAGCAGCACTGACCCAGACAGGGGCACCTGCTCACAGGGAGATTTCACAGGGTCAGTGTCTTTGAAGGACAGATGGGAAAGGACTCCCTGCATTCCCTCCCAGAGCAGCCTCACGGCATCACCCTCGTAAGCTCAGAAAACATATTACCTACATTTCATTAAAAACAAATCCTGGGAGAGGTTATTTTCCTTTCAAGAAACCAAGCAAGAAATAAGGTTATAGGTACTAAAACACCTACAGTGTATATTAAATTCACTGAAGTTTTGATTAAACATCAGCTCTGCTTCATAGCAGGAGAAAAAACTCACTCATGTACAAAGAGCCCCCCCTTTTGTCTTTTCCTCACTTTGGAATTTGATTTTTTTGTTTTATTTCGGATCTCTTTCAAACAATGTGCCTCATGTAGTATGTTTATAGCCATAAACCTATCATTCAGTGGAACACTTCTAGCTAGACATCTCATTTTTTCTAGTCTCTTGGGAAGCAGCTGCCTTCTCCATGGGTCAACATAGTGGAAACCATACCAAACTCTACAGGAGGACAGTTTTGCTGCCCCTCCTGCACAGTAGAACAATCAATCTCATCACCCACCTCTGGTATACCCCTGATGACTTGCAATGTCACTGCCTTTCCACTTAGACTGCAGATGCATCAAAGTCCTCAAACTGGTTGGGAAGTTTTATGACCGAAGTGCAATTATTGAATACTGAAGTTTTATTACTGAAGTGTAGCACTTTGTGTAGGTGATGCCTCACCCTCACTGTCCAAAGCCACTGAGGTAGTTGTCTTCCTCTCATAAAGCACATCTCTGAGTCAGACTCTGAACAATAAAAGATAACAACAAGCTAAGCCCTCCAAGACCTCTCAGAGCAGGGGAGAAGCAGAGGCATAACTGAAATATGGAAGCAACTCAGTAAACCCAGCCTGAGGACCCTCGTGCTCTCACCACCACCATCCCAGAGACCAGCAGCACCAGTGCTGAGCACAGCAGTGACACAGTGCATTGGTTGCCGTTACAAAAGCATCTGCTCCAGCACGGCAGCACATTTAGAGGCTTTGTGTTTGCAAGTTTCCCAAAGCCCACAGGGCTGCCAATGAACCAGTATAGCTCCAGAAACAAATCAATGCCTGGCTCCCCTCCCAAAGACGATTCCTCGCTGCATTATCATTGACAAGGTAACCGATGCTGTCAGAGCCTGTCAGATGGCAAATTCACACAGGGCTTTTGCCACCAAGCTGCCAGTGGGGGATTCTCTCCCTAACAAGGAGAGGAGAGAGACTTCAGAATAAGCAGTCTCTTGTTCTCTGGAAACTTCTTATTCCAGAGTTTCTTACAGCCCTCCATCTTCCCAGCTTCTAAATGAAGGTCCGTGAATCCTCTGGTGCTGAAGTAGGGGTATAAAACCTCAAATTTCTTTGTGGGAATTGCCAGCTAAATGGGAGCTGTCTCCTCTTATCTATAGTATGAAAGAAATCCTAACCTTTTTTTTTTTTTCCCCTGAATAGAAGTATAAAATAGCATCATGTAGCCTTATAGTTGTGAGGAAACTGAACTTTAATGGCTTCAGCACTTGACATTATTCATAGTTAGAAAGGTCAATTTTTATCCATCACCTCAGGAAGATTTCTCTGCTTCCAGCCAGTGATATTGTTGAGAATTTGCTTCCTTTAAAACAAAGTTTCCTTCAAAGCCAAGTGTGTTTGCTCCTGAAGTATTATGTAAAGCTCCACTCTATGGCATATGCTGACAATACCAGCTGCAAAGGTCTTCGAAAACACTGTTCACACAGCATGGAAATTTTGCACAAATGGAAAGCTTTACAGCAATACAATCCACATAACGGTTGCTTTCACAATTCCAGTTGACACTTAAATATTTAAGAACAACAAGGGACATATGGGTTATTTATTTTCTTTTTTATTTTAATTATAGTTCTGAAAATAGTTTCCAACTTAGTTATTTTAAAACAGAAATGGCACCATTTTAGCACTGAACTTGTGGGCAATTCATCAGGTTGTGAATTCTAACCTGACACTTACAATACACCAAATGCTTTTTCAATGCTGCTGTTGCACCATCTGCTTTGATATTGCTTCAGAATTATACTTAAAAATATGTAGCTAGAAGCAAAATGAGGTTTATAGAATTTGACTACAATCTATATCTTTCTGGGAGGGAGGATTAATCTTCAGTGCTTGAAAGCTTTTATGCTTTATAATTTTTGACAACATTTGAAAAACAGAACACAACTGGCACTGCCACAAGGATGTAAAAGTTTGCTGTTTTCAGGTCCTAAAATAGTCATGTTCTTGCTAAGTTCTAAAGAATATTTTGTGTGGTGTCATTTTTCTCTTCAAAATCTATCCCACAGATATTGCTGGAGTTTGTTTTAATGATTCTTTCATGTGGGTATGACAAAAAATATTATGTAACTTTAAAATAACATGGTACTGTAAAACAGATCTGTAAAGGATAAAGTCTGTGTTATTTTCTTACAGATTGTAAAGAGTAAAATCTACTCAAAATCTCAATTCTTTTGTGGTCAAAGCATAAGGGAATGGAGATGTTTCACATCATTGCAGCTTCATGTCACAGTATAAATATTGCAGATTTTACAGTTTCAGTTGAAAATTTATACAGAATAATCAAGTTGCAGAGTAGGGAGGCAGACAGTTTTATGAGATGTACTGTAATTGTTCTGACCTACTCCTGCTATTGATGAAATAGGGGCAATAAAGTGAAAATCTGACTGTTTCTTTGTCCTTGGTCTAAGTATGACCTAAATGTTGTAGATCTTATGACAAAAAATGAAGCTATTTCTGCATGTTAGCTGGCTAAATTGTTGAAAGTATTTATTTGAAAAACAGATTTTACTAGAACTGTTGAGTGGGAAGCTCTCCAGCTCTCTCCAGGCATCAAGAGCTGGCCTCTGTCAGAAAAAGCATCCAAGACTAGGTGGATCAGGGTTTTAAACAGTACTGTAAATCTCATTTTAATTTGTCATTATTGCAAGCAAAAGAAAAAAATAAACAACCAAAACACTCTCAGTTTTATCTTTCTGAACTTTTCTTACCTAGTGAAACATAAAGTAGAGTTGAAGTAGGTAAGGTGTATTCTTTATATTCATGCCTTTAAAAAATCTTTATAAAATACAAAAAAAGGAAGAAGAACTGTGGAAATACCACCTAACATACTGCTATCCTTCACTCTACGTTTCTTATGCTTTTTTCCTGGTAAATTTTAAATGTGCAAGATGAAGAATTTTATCACTTAAGAGAATTTATTCCTCGGACCTGATCTGGAAATTCTTTGATAGACCAAAGGCAGAACTGTGACTTGAAAGGTTTCAACATTTCTACAGAGGGTGCTCTGCTGCTTTGAGGTTTCAAGAGAGTGGGTCACAATTTTCAGAAATCACAAGCACTTGCAGTGCTTCCACTGAGATTTTGGTGCAAGTGCAGTGAAATCACTTGAGGTTGTTAAGAGGAGCATGAAGCCCAATGGAGCATCAGATCCCACTCCACAGGTGGAGGTACCTTTGATGGCACACAATGATTGCCTACATGGAGCACTGTTTTTCATTCTGCCCTTCATCCACTCATTCAAATATTTTTCGTTATATAGTTTCATACTTTAGATTTATTTTTTTTTTCTGGGTGTTAAGAGAGCAACAAGGAAAATTAATGCCTGCAATTTCTGTTAGAAAATTCAGAACACCACCTGTTTCCTAAGGGCTCACAAAGGAGAACGTGTATTCCCCCTGACACCCATAGGCTGGTGCTGTCACAGATTGACATAAAATCCAGTCTATATTCTTCAGGCTGGTTACCCCATCAGAGAAAAGTTCCTTTGCACTTCTGCTCTAACTTTTCTGCTTGTTCCCATGATCCCAGCCTCTCTTCATTTCCCATCCATCACACTTTGCCTCCAGCCACCTTTTAACCCATCTCACAAACGTTTTTAAACAAGCACCTTTGAACACTCACCATTTTGTACTTCTCACTTAGGGGTGACTCCCACCGACAAAGCTCATTGTTTGTTCCATAATTATCTCCTGAGACTTCCCATTTGCTGAGGAAAAAAGAAGAGCAAGACATAATAAGATTGCTGACACGTTAAGGCTTCTGCCTATCATGCACTTGCATTTCCTTGCTTTTCTACTTATCTGTTTATTTTTCAGAGCCTTTTGCAAGAAGGATTTTCCTATGGACCATAACCAGGGCTCTCAGATAAGGATAGCAACAGTGATAACACTGCTTCCAAAGCAGGGAGTGGTTTGTGCTCAACACACACATTAAAACCAAATTTCACTTCCATTGAAATGTGTGATGCTAATTCAACTGGAAGCAGTCAAATCATCTTTCAGAAACTAGCACTGCAGTGACTGAGGGTTGCTCAGCTTGATGGATTAAAAATGTTATATAAACTTCACACTGTCCCAGCTGTGGAGGTAAGAGTTATTCTCATTTTATGAATAGCAAACTGATGTGCAAAATAATGATATTGTTTACAAAGTTCCCACACTAACCCAGTCTCAAAGTGCATCTAGGTCTGGAAATCATTTCTCTCCCAGGTCACTAAACAGCACAGCATGATCTCACAAAAACCTGTACACAGCAAAAGTGCTGTTCTTCTGAGCCTTCCATTTTTAAATGGTGAATATTTCCAGAGAATTAATAGTCTCTCTTGCATAAGATTACTCTGATGGCTCCAGAATGACCCCTTAGTATCCCCAAATTCTAGCTTTGTTTGTTTGTTTTTGAAACTTAAAGACTTTTCAGTTAATGCTGCAACATTCATGATGCTCTCTGGTATATTGTGCCTTGCTCTTTGAGAAGGTCCAGAGTAGCATATTTACACTTTCTGCAACACATGTGAATCTGTGCTAATTATTGCATCGACGAAAAAATTATCTGAATTGTCTTTGGCAAAGTAGAAGTAAACTGCATAGCATCCACTGCATATATAAACACAAAAAGACTAATCCAAAACATTCTATCCTTAACTGTGGTTCTTGAGTAAATATGAGAGGTTAAAAATAAAAACACCCCACCCCTTTGTTCCCCTAGTCCAGACTAAATAAATGGCAGCCAGTTCACTTCAAAAACAACATTCCTGTACACAAAGTTGGTGACATAATTAAGAAATGTATTCAAGCTATAACTAATTTAACATAGCTCATCAATACTTTCATCAGAAAGCTGTTTATGGCCAACAGTTTCACAACTGAACTTATGCATTGTAAATACAAATATATCTTATTCATAGAAAATTCTTGTGACTTCAATTATGCAATAAGTATTTATTTGGAATTCATTATTTTTTGTTTGATAACCATCATTAATTCATGTCCAACTGATTAAGCCTGCTGTAAAGCTTTAGTGAACATTATACAAGATAAAATATAGATTTGTAGAGCTCTGTATTTTCTCGACAACATCTAGTGGAATCTCTGGACAATGACATTATACTGTTTCAGAGGACCACTTAATTTTATATTATAATAGCATCTCTAATCACAGAAATAAATTTCAAGTCTTTCTGTTAAAAACAATGTAAATCTCTAGCGAAAAATTATCGATTTATTAGAGCTTTACCTACTTGCTGCTTTTAAATTGCACAAAGTTATCACTCTTCTCATTCCCCTTTTTCATTTCTCATATGGGATTCACATGGAGGGTGTTTCCTCTCCACCACCCCTCATTTGCAGGCCTGCAAATGCTTGCTTACCAAACAACCAAGCTCTCAGCACAACTGCTTCAGTTAAAAAGGGTGTGATGTTTAAGAATACACAGTAAATTTAGTCTTCCTCCACATTTTTTCTTAAGCAGACTGCTAAAATTTGTGTTGGAATATAAAGTAAGTAAGGTTTATATATTCCTGAACTGACTTTTCTTTTTATACTGCTTTTGCTCCAGTTTCCTGAAGTTCACTAAGAAAACAGAAGCAAAAAAATACAAATGAAAACAACAAGTGTGTGACAGAGAAATAAAGGCCACACTACTACAAACTGCTACTATTTTCTCTAGCTCTTGCTCCACAGAAAAACCTACTTTAACTATCCAAGGGAACAAGAATTCAAGCTGATGCATAAAACCATTTTACCAAAGTTAAAAGCTGAAACAGAAAGATTTAAATAGTCCAAACCAAAAAATGCCTACTCATAAAAGCAAACAGCTGTGTTGAGATAATTTCTGTTAAACAAGGGGAGCATGAAGCCAGAAATTAATGGACCAAAATAGCTATGCTGGAAATTAAACCCAATTAGTGAATAAAATAATGAAAGGAGTTGCTCTTTCCCTCTCACTTTCTTCCTTTCACGTGCTAGTTTTGAGATCCTGATTTCACGCTGACTCCAATGGAAAGCACGGACCAAAAGGAGCCAGTGCACCATTCCAGGACCTACAAATTCACTTTTGTTACTATTGGCCACGGTCACAAAAAGATAAAGACCAGAGACTTAAATGAATATAACTTTTTGTGAGATACTTTGAACAGTTTTACATGGCCAGAACTGCTGCTGGTCCAAACTTGCTTACGTGGGGAAAATTTGTCTTCCTTTATTTCACTCACTGCAACCTTTCTGGGAGCCTTCTCAAAGGCTCACGTGCACAACCATCTGCTTTCCCTACACTTTCTTTTCTAAAAGTTCGCTTTCTAAAAGTATCACAAAATCATTTTATTTCCTCATGTTCCAAAGCTCAATATTAACTCAGCCAGAATGTATTATTAAATTATTTTTTTCAATAAAAACAAGAACTAACCACTGACTTCTGGGTTCCCACCACTGTTGCCAGACTCGTTCGTGAAGCTGGCTTTGGACATTTCTAGCACCACTGACAGCTACATCTGGTTCTAAAAATTTAATTTAAATTTGTCAAAACCAGAACACAGTCACTTTACAATAAGCTGTGAAATTACATGGAGGACAAAAGACAAAGTGAAATATTTAGTACCATAATTTATGTATATATATTTTTAAACCGATAATGTAACTTCACATGCACAGAGAAGGCTTTTATATGGTAAAGGAAATCAGGACATCAAATACTACAGTATTAGGGATGGTTTTGATGCTAAAATATATTATTCACAATAATTAATACTAAATTTAATCAAAATATTTGTACTGAAAGACATTACTTATTAGAAAAAAAAAAAAAGAAAGGTTGATTATCAGCCAGCACTACCAAAAATCAAGATCAGAAATTTTAAGAGTGCCTCATAAAGGAATCCTTCATGAAAGAAAAGATATTTCTGGTCTCAATGAAAATCAGCACAGTGGAATATTAAAGCCAGAAAAGACAGATTCAGAGATGGCACTGGATTCTAAAGTGAATTCTAGGAGAGAGGAGGATCCCAAGTGGATTTAAAGAGCTCACCTGTTATCATGTAGTGTTTGAATGCCAAATGACAGGTTTTTAAAATGCATTACAGGTCTCTCTCATTAGCTTTGTGTCTTGATGGGTTGTGGTTTTGAGGGGTTGTTTATTTGTTTTTAAGAAATCCAACTGGAAATGCACTATTATATATCTCTCTGAAGCAAGTACTTCTTTTTAATAACCCATCGTAGCTCACCAGTAATAATTCATTTTTCTCATCCTGTCAGACCCCCATGCAGGCACTCACACACATTGTCTGTTCTAAAACTCCAGCAAAGGGAGCACCCACAATTTTTGCTCTACGATTTTGCCTAGACTGAGGAAGCAATACAGTCCTCCCAAGGAAAATCATTACTTAGGAAACTGGTAAAAGTACCAGATTCTCTTCTACAGGCTTAAATCAGGTGTGTAACAAAAAAGGACTACTGCCATTTCCATTAATCTAAGTCAGTTTACTTCCTTTTTAGTTAAGGAGAGAATTTCTTTCTGTTGAGAACTGAGTGAGCAGATGGACACCATGTTCAACTACAATAACACAGCTTTACATCTCTTTGACGATATAACAGCACTGGATATTAGTGTAATTTACTCCCACTTTAAGTCTCCTTTTCACTGACAGAACAGCATGAAGAGATCTTCATGTAAGTGAAAATAAGTCCCCTGTGAATTCCAGGACAAAATTATGACGTAGTGAATTCAAAAGAAACCTTGGATGGCGGATGGAAACCATACAATTAAAATATCATTCTGACTTAAGTGCTTTCCAAGTATTGAAAAGTAAATAGGGATTATCTATTTAGTTCACACTTACGCAATAAATGGTAATTTCTCTGATCTCTAGAGATGATACCAGTGAGGCACATGATTAATACATTATGGTATATTAATCACAAATTATGGTGTGCCTGTATTCTGTTGCCTGCGTTGCACGTGAACTGCCTGGGAGGATTTCAATCTCTTGCAGCAGCTACCAAACACCTCCCTGGCAGTATTGGCTTCCATGGGGATCATTCTTAGAACAACAACAAATTAAATCCTGTATCTTGAGAGGTGACATCAAATGGTATTATTAGGTGTTGAACACCTTCACCATTCAAAAGGTCCCAGGCTATCAGAGACCTCACTACACAGTGTAGAGTTACACAGACTTAGAACCACTGCTACTGCTTCCAGATTTAAATAAGCCCCAAAACTGCTCAAATTTAGCAGACATTTTATAAAGGCAGACAAATGTCCTGAAAGTTTTTGCCTTCACACCCTCCAATTCTCACTCAGGGAGCAGGGAGGAGGAGGAGGAGGGTGTGCAAAGGAAGCCTCTCCCCTGCCCTGCAGAGTCTGTGCTGGAGGATGCAGTGTGCTCTGGAAATGATGTACCTTGGGATGCAAACTCACCTGGGGCAGCCTGGAGACGTGGGATTTTTTAAATTCTATTGCTAACAAGACTGTGTGCAGTACACACTCTCATGGGATATGATGTTGCCATCCTCACCTCACAGGCATACCAGCATATGTTTTACTAACCACTCCAAGGAGTAGCTTTATACACAAATTAAGTGACTTACACAAACACAACACCTCACGCTTTTCCCACACAGACTTTACTAAGCATAGGGGAGTAACTTGAGGTTTAAGATGCTGCAAGACTCCCAGATGCATCCATCTTATCCTCTAGAGCCTTTCATTCTACTGCTTCTTAAAATTACAAGTAAGAATCCTCCTCTCTGATGTGACATCTGGTCTCCTTCTTTGGGCAGGCCTTGCCTATTTACTGAAAACCCCTGGCTGAGCCACAGTTCATCTGTGTTACCCTCTCTGTGTCATGCCAATCTTACTTCAAAAGTGAGGGCAAAAAGAAGACAAACTAGCATTGCTACCATGAGGAAAGTTTTAGGCCGATGAAAATGTGTCCTGGGCATTCATAATTAGGTTTCAGCAGCAGACAAAATACATAAACTAGTTTCCCAGTGTGTTCATCAACTGATAATGACTAGTTTATTGATGTGACATCTAGCAAATGGTGTAAAAACATCATGAGCAGACCTAAATGACACATGGCAGAAAGGGCAACGTATGGGATGCTAAGTCAAAAGAAAGACAGACTACAGAACAAAAGATAACAAGCAAATTCAGTTTTAAACAGCTTAATTTTGTTTTATCTCCTACAATTTTCTCTTAAGTCTTCACCTGTCCCCTCCACCTGCTGAAAAAGATGATTATAGAAATATATAGTTATTCCCACCAGTAAATACCTTCTGCATATATAAAGTGGTCAACTAAAGACCTTTAATTTGTCTATTTGCCATCTATTTCATGCAGTATTTCTACCTCAGTCTGTACTTTACAGGAGTGTAATCTTAATGTAACAGAATTTCAAGCCAAACTTAACAATTTCAAATGATGCTTTTTCAGTTTTAGGCATTTGCGTCAAGTCAGCAAAAAAAAATTCTTCACTTTGCATTTCTAGCAGGACACTCAAACTATTCACAGTGAAACTTTCTTAATTATGAGAATGAATCCTTGTTGTCATCACTGCACTTTACAAATGTGACATCTAATTTTATTTCTTTCCCATGTTCTGCAGCAAAAATATTGCAGAATGTGAGCAATTAGGGCTAAGAAGGGGTGGTAAGGCAGGGGTAGTATAATGGGTAAGCAAAGAAAGCTTTTTAAATTGAAGGGAACCGAGTGTCTCAGTGCCTAAGACAAATATTCCACCATTCAAAACACCAGGATTTATTGCAGGATTTATCTCAACCTCTTTCTTGATGCTTTTTCCCCACAATTGGAAGGCCACCTACTTCGAGTTCCTCATGGCTGATTTCTTTCTCCACTAATGTTCAGTAGCTATTGTTTTATTGCAATGTATTTATGAGAAACAGGCAATTTTTTTAAGGTGCCAAGAGCTTCAAGCTTTGTTTGTTTATAGCTCCTCTGTGCACCACTACATTTTTTCTTGGATTCAACTGCCAATGTAAGGGATTAAGGGGCTAAGCGAGTTTGACTGGTGCAGGAATCTTTCAAATACGTTCCTCCAGCTCACCTCTTTCACTGGCAGTTTTTACTTAACGATAACTGCCAAAATAAAAATCCCTTGGTGCAGCAGGAGTGACAAAACAATCACACTTTTCAGGCACAATTCGATATCTATTCATACCTCTGAAAAAAATGAAATAAAATAAAAGTTGACAAAATTATAGAGCTCTGGTCTGTTGGCTTGCTTTTGCTGGGGTTTTTGTTTAGGTTTTTTAAATGCCCCAACTAATCTGCAGATTGTTAGAGAGGGCTGGAGTGTGTTCGCTTGACCCAGAGAGCAGTAATTACTCAATTAAGCTCCTGTAAGTGAAAATAACTTTTTTAAGGCTATCCTACAGAAATGTTGCATGAACACTCTTCAGTTACTGTCTTATTTGTTCAGACTACCTGAAACCTTTCTTTGGCTCCTGATCCTCATATATCAGTGATGTTTCTGGTGTTTCATCACTAGAAATGGAAATTATTCCTTACATGAACAACAGACAGCTCTACATTTGTATTTCTAGGGAATGAACTGTCATTGCTGATGAAAAGGGTTATTTAGTAATATCAGCAACTAAATTCAGGGCTAGCCCCAAAACTATCTCTGCAGCTACAGCTCACTCCTGACCAGTCCTGTTGTTTTGCCCCTTGTTTCCTGGGCACTGAGATGAAAGTTGTAATAAAAATTATAAGGGCTTTTCTTTAGCAAGAATGGTAAAGTCCATCTTGCTCTCACAAGCTCCTTAACTCCTGGTCCTCAAAGCAAAGCAGAATTGTGTTCATTTAAAGCTATGCAAGTATGGTTGTTAAACAATTCAAAAGATATTGCCTACATGTCATTTTTCAATAGCAAGATGAAGATAACAGTATTGATAGTCATTCTACTTTTGTTCATTAGATTTAATCATTTCAACTGCAAACTGTTTGGTGGGGTTTTCTGATTGTGAACAGATTTTTTTTTTTTAAAAGACACAACCAAAACCACACAACTTGTTATTTGGTAAAAGGTGGTGGTAGATCTTAGTGTAATTGTGAAAGAGCAAGAAGAGAAGAAACACTGAAATGAGAATAACCTTCATCACACAGTTGAATGCCAATACAAATACTCCTGTTAAAATTTGTGGATGATGCAGTGACAAAAAAACATGTGGAAAATCTTAAACTCTTGAGAGAGTTGCATTGAAGCAAATACTGAGCAGAATTATAGACCAGAGAGTGTGGAATACAGGCCATACCAAGGGGGTGACAGCTTGAAGCCAAAAAAGCTGCCACTCTGACAAGGAAGTAGAGAATAAGTGGAAAGGTAATTCAGGTACTCTGTCCTGATGCTGGGTACAAACAAAAATAAACCCTAATTCAATATCTGGCAAAGACCAAGCAAAGTCCAAGAGCAAGACAATGTTACAGCCCATGTGGCAATAGAGCACTTGGTAATAAGTTTTAAAGAGAGCTGAGAAATCAGAAGGGAAGTGTAAATCTATGATAAGTATGATTTCAAGGTTAGAAAAATTTTTCTTATTATTGGTAGACAGATTTGATCTCTTTAGCCTGTCTAAAAGGCGTCTCCAGTGTTATGTGATTCTACCATCTAAGCATCTTCACGGAGAAAAAAAAGAGAAGCTACAAGAGCAAGACAGAGACACTGAGCTGCGAGGCAAATGTTCCTCACAGTGAGGGTAAGTGACCACTGGACAAACCCATAAAAGGAAATCACAGATTTCCTGTCTCTTGACATTTCAGGCCTTTCTGAAATATACATTTATTAAACAGGGATCTCCCTGTAGTTACACTCGAGTGACATTTGTGACATGACATGATAGCCATGACCTGTGTCACACCAATCTTAGTGATAGAATGATTCTTTGTGTATTTAAAACCTGTCAGAGAAAACATCCCATACATTTTACCCCTGTATCATGTAGAAATAACCATATCTCAGTAAATTGTGTATCTACATCTCTTCCTTACTTTAGTCTAAGAGTGTATATATATATATATATATATATATATTCCTTACTCAGACACGTTCCCTGTTGGTATGAGGGAAGCTTGATAGCTCTTGGCATGAAATAACACGTGATTAGCACGTGTGGGCTCAGTGTTCCTCATTTGAGAATACTGGCTTCATTTGTATGGAATACAAATATGTCACATTTCCTCAATATCTGAAACAGAACATTTATATTTATGAGGATATAAACTCATTTTCTCAAGTCTCCGATATTTGTTGAAAATTAATCATCCCCTTGCGAAACACATTCACTAGAATATTCATAGGAAGCAAACATAATGAATAATCATATTCAACTTTCATAATCAAAAGTTCCCAAAGCAATTTACAGGAGATAAGTATCATTATCCTCATTTATGGACAGGGAAACTGAGGCATAACAATAACTTGCTCGACATCAAACAGCAGAAATGTGTTATACTTCAGATTTTTGGCAAAACCCTGGAATTCCTGTTCCTCCAATGCATAGATAGTCAAAGAAAAAAAAAGTCTTAATTTTAATGAATATTAATATTTTTTCTGTGATCTTCAGCAAGATTTCCCTCAAGCCATTGATATTTCTCCACAGTGTTCAGAATGTCTGTGTTCTTCAAGGCCTTCCCATTTCCACTTGAGCTCCTAAACTAGTATACTGAAAATCTGTGAAAACCTAAAACAGGTTTCTTGACTTTATGTGTAGCAATGCTCAGACATCAGAAATACTGTGCGGAGCCTCTCTTCACCAATTTTTACCTTCACTTTGGTCTAAAGCTTTTCTTGTTAATACAGTAAGATTTAAGAAAGACAAAAGGCCACTGTAACCAAGGTTTTCTTAATCTTTGTCACTTTAAAAAATTAAGGAAAAAACCCCTCTGTTTAAATTTTAAACTTTTCAAATCATAATATACCCTTCTTCTACTGCCATTATCACTTTAATTAAGGCTCAAGGATCCAATCTACACAGAAAAAAGATTTTATCCTCATTTTGACTGGGAGGAAAAAATCAGATTTGCTTCTCTAAGAGAAATGAGAACACTGAAATCATAAAACATTTCACTGGCATATCCTCTCCATTTATGTACCTCTAGTTTGATGATGAAGTCAGTTCACAGCCCTACTTAACGAGCAGAACTGTATATATACATATTCTCACTTCCTACTGCTGAGTTTAATAGTTCCTTTTAAAATTATATATGCCAATGTAAATATAGTTAACAGAAAATAATTATATTCACAAAATATTTATTAAATTTACTTCTCCACATAAAGAGTGAAAAATAAAATCTCTGTGCTTTGCTCAGTGATTTTAATATGAAACTGCCGGTGAAATCATCAACATATTCTCAGTGTAATACATTAAGCCAGCATGTGTGGGTGTCACATAATTGTAGACAATTTAGTGACTGAATTCCTTTAGGGTTTTAAAGTCCTACTATGTTTTTGCTTGGATACCTCTTTTCTGGGTCATTAAGACAGGGTTGTCAAAAGAATGGATGAAACAAGCTTTTAATGTTTTATTGCTGAATAAGAGTTTGAAGGAGTTGCTCTGTGTGGGTATCCAGGGTTTGCAGCTGTAAAGCTGTATTTTCTCTCTCACACACCCCCTCTGAAGCTGTGTGGTGAGGGTGAAACTCATTTTAGAGAAAACAATGCAGAGTTTTCTGGATTTTGATCGCAGGTCTTACTTTACTGTATTATCTGATCCCCCTCATTAATGCACGCACCAGTTCCTCTGCATCAGTCAGCAGGAGCTGCTCCCTGCCTGGGCTGACCTGCAATCCTTGGGAAACTACTGCAGCTACACAACAGAACAAATCACATCGTGCAGCTGCTCCCAGTTATGGTGCTCTGAGGGCAAAGACACTCCACATCCACAAAGCCTGGAGAAACACGACTGGCAAGGGATGTGATGGGGATAAAGAAGAGCTTCTGTAGGTACAGCAGCAGCAAAAGGAAAACTGAGGGAAATATGGGCCCAGTGCTGAATAGGGCAGAGGATGCAGAGCTGAGGGACACAGGAAGGACTCTGCCTCAATCTTACACTGCAAGGGCTGCTCACAGACCTGCTGGCACAGAGGGAAAGTGCAGCATCACTCATAACAGAGGATGACTGAGCTACATCTGAGCAAACTGGACACACACACGAGCCCAAGCAATGAGACAGGACACATCTGAGACCTTGGGTACACAAAGGGCATTGTCAAACCACATCAAGCCCTGTGGAGAGCTACCAACAGAGGCAGTGAATGCTGAACACACAACGAGGGGCTGAGAGAAGACAGACAAGGCTCAGAGGGAAGGGGAAGGAAGGGATTTACTGCTTTGTACAGCTGCCTGCTAGGAGGTGTAGAGATGACAGAGCTGGGACAAAACGAATGGGAAAAGAGAATCTCTACCCTTGGAGATACTCCAAACTCATCTACAAGGCCATGAAAAACCTGGTCCAACTTTCAAACAACATAATTGCAACTTGTTGTCTTTAATCATCAACATGATTATAGTTTCAGCATCAATATATAACATCACATAACATCAACAAAATTATAATCCATTGATTGTAATCATCAACATGATTATGACTTCAAAATGAACATATAGCATAGCATATAACATCAACAAGTATAATTGGTTGAGTGCTGTCAACTTTTTTCTCCATATGATTATTGCTATTAATATTTTGAAAGAAAGAATCTTTAGTACTTTTTTTTAGTGCTTTTTCTACTTTGCATAAAATTTACAAGTTGGAGTATTCTAATTCTCTCATTCTCTCAAGCTTATACCCTGAATTCCTTACCTTTGAGGACACCTTACCTGTGTTCAAGCTGTGTTTGGTTGAACAAAAACGAGGCAGAGATCAGGAAGGTACAGAAGATGGCAATGAGAGAGTTTCAGAAAAATCAAAAATTGAAACCAGTACTATTTTAAAACCCTTCACACTAGCCCAACTGCCAAAAAACTTCAAAATCTGTAATATACTGCACATTAGAGTAAGGATCCACAAACCTGAGGGAAAATCCCATGGGATTAAGGCAGTGCAGATGAAGTGGAAAAATAGAAACACCTCAATGGAGGAAACAGTCTGGAAAGCTGAGTGAGAAGTCAGTCTACTGCAAATTTACTATATGATTGTGAGGCAAATAAAAGGTTAGGAGAGTCTTGGGTGATTTCAAAATGAAAAGTAAGTCAAGGTGCTGAGAACAACTTCTCTATACTTCTGGGAGTTATGCATCAATTTTTGACAGTTCAGTACAGAGAGACAGGTGCATTTGACAGATGTACTTTTTCTGCAAGACTGAATGAAGAAGGTTCCAGACGATTGCAATAAAACACTTATTTCATCCTACAGAAATGAACAGAGGAGTTTGCTGAAACCCTGGCAACACAGAGAGCTGAGAGATAGCACTAAAACATGCAAACAGCTGAAAGGGGGAAAAGGACGGAATGTTATTCCTGCTTTCATCTGATCTTGAACAGAAACAAAATGTGATCATTTTAGATAAACCCTTCCCTGACTCTACAGGGGCTGTTACAACATTGTTACTACCACACACTCCAGTGAGGGTGCAGGTTTACAGGACAGGACATGGACATCACCTCATTCAGTCATGGAATAGTGTTTGCCTTTGGGTTTTTTCCCAAATTACATGGAAGTAGCTATTGCTCTAAATCCAGCTAGTAGGCTGTTTCCTCAGAGGATCAGCCCATAGGCTTTCATAAACTGCATGTAAGACCTTAATGCCTTTTTTTTCTTTTTTTGGCCATTCCTCACTTTTTCCTTCCAGAAAAGGGACTCCAGACTTTTCCCATCCTGCAAACATCAATGAAGAGTGAGTAGCAACAGGATGTAGAAGAAAGAAGTCTAGCAGAGAACACCTGACATTGTTTGGGGAGGTAGCTGCTGTAGTGCACAACAGGCAGCAAGAATGGCCACAGACCATCCTTTCTAAGGTGTTCTGTTGAGCATGCAAAGCAAGAAGGGCTAAGGGGTTAATTAAAAATATATGTTTTGATTAATATGAAGAAACAAGCTGATTGTGGGATTAATTAGACTACAGAACAATTTCTCTCCCAAAGGAAGAATCAGAATTTCCATCATTTGAAACATTATGAAAAGACTGGATGAGACTAAGGAGAATCCACAGTAATAACCACCTCATGACTGAGTAAAATAGTATAGTAGACATTTGGTAGGTATATTCCAACTTTAAATTGTCCAAAAATGAACTCTGCATATTGAGTGGACTACCTGGTCCTGTAGCCAGAGGTTGGGCAAGGGAATGCACAATTTCTGTAACACAGGAAGAAACAGCAACTGTAACAAGATCCTGGAGCTGAAGATGCATCCCTGGACAAGAACATGGTATCTTGCTAAGTCTCTAATGCACTGGAGAGGCTCACAAAGGCAGCATCTAACACCTTCCAACTTGCTGTCAAGCAGAGTTGGGAATCTTCATCCACCTTCCACCAGCTCATACTCTTTTAATCAGGTGCAAATACATTCTCTGCCTTAAGAATGGTGGCAAAAGGTACCTACTTCTGTCCAGAGTGCTGATCAGGTGGCATTGAGCCTGGACTCCTGTGACTTTCTGAATTAAAAAACCAACAAGCAAACAGACAAAAGCAGCACTGATTTCTTTTGCTATACTTCCCAAGCATCAGCCTGCTGGGTTTTCTGTCTAAATAAAACCCATTCTTGTTCAACCTGCAGCCTGTTTCCTTTTTATTACCTGTCAGTTCCTTGCTCTTTGCCTTTTTAGGCCTTGTGATACAGCACCTTCTTTACTTAACACAATGATCACAGTCCTTTGTAGCTGAATCCCCACCATCTAAGCAAGTAAACCCCAAACTTTTTGTCTTGTTTGCCACGACAAAAATATTTTCAAATATTTTATGTTCAGTGCAGCCCAGCAGTTTCAAGACACCTGTAAACTAAGTCATTTAGAGATGATGAGCAATTTTGAAGATGCACTCCCTACTCAAAGAAACCCTTGCAAACCTTATCATTGCTCACCACTTCTATTACAGTCGTGCTTTAAGATTGGAAGCAAGTCAGATCATACTGAAAACATAACAGATGTGACAAGAATATTCTGATTCTCACCATTTTTCTTGAACAGATCTTAGTGCAAATCTCCTGTTCTTAGTCCAACCTTGATTATGACTCAAGCTTCTTTCCAGCTTCTGATTATTTAGCCATTTGTGTCCCACAAATTCAAAAAGACATCATACATGACACCTGTTGCCCCTTCTATCGAAAAAAAGGGTCACCAAATTTTCTGCAGAGAGGAGAAAAGGAGGTAAGTACTTGGAACAGCTGCCTGTAAACTTATTTTTGCTACCAGAGAAATTTATTTTTGCTAGATAAGGATTTCAGTTACTAACCCACAAAATATGTGCCTTACAAACCATGACTTATATTAGAAGGATTTGTAAAAAAACAGTAGACTTGTCACACTGATGCCTCCTATATATGTGTACAGTATTGTGGAAGAAAGGAATTGCTAAACAAATTACTGCATTTCACTACCCAGCAGGGTAATAACCATAGCAACATCTCCTAGAAGAGGAGGAAGGTTGAGAAATTGTAGCTCTGGGATTAGATATTTGTAGACTCCATTTTGAAGAGAAAAATCTTTATTTAATTAAAAGTTTATTTAATTTTAAAGGAAAAAAAAAACCACCTCGTGTGTGTCTATGATAGATTAGAAAATTTATACAGAGAGGTATATAACCTTGCAGAAATTACACAGTGTTATTTCCATATTTTACAGCATTTTACTAAAAAATAATAAAATTTAGCTACATCTATATGAGTAGCTGTGTAGATATTAAGCATATAAAGGGATGAACTGAATACACAGAGGTTAGAAAAATCAGTTTTTAGGATGCATCTCCTTTTGGGACTCATCATCATATAACATTCATCTACTAATACGGTTATGAGCACAATCTAGATCATTTTGTATTTCTCAGAAACCATGTTTACAGTCTAAAATTCATTTGACAAGCTGGAGGGCCATCTAAAAGGTAAATTCAGGATCACAGATTCTGCACAGACTGCAGAAGTCTGGGAGCTGAGATTTGTGTGGGTTTTAGAAGCACTTAAAAGTCTGGTTATCTGAATTCTTCAGGCTTTGACTGAGAAACCTTCCTGAATATTTAATTCCAAAGGTCTTTTGAGATGTGCTGGTCTTTCCAGTGCCAGTTTAACTTACAAAGGCACAGATGTGACAAAGCTGAAGGAATTGTGTTTGGACTGTGATGTCCAGAACCACAGAAAGCAGAAGGGATCTCCAGAGGTCTCTGGTCCAAATCCTCGTGCAAAGCAAGTGCAGATAAAAAATGTTGCCATGGGCTGCATCCAGGGAAGTCTTGAACACCTTCAGGAATGGAAGTAATTCTTCTCTGAGCCTCATTCCTATAATTCCCCACTCCTACACTAAATTCTGTTCTTTACCTCAAGTTGGAATTTCCCATATTCCAACCTGTTGTCTCCTGACCTGTTGCTGTATATCCAATCCAACCCCACCAGTTGTCAGCCACAGTAACATCTTCCCTGGCCTTCTCTTCTCCAGATTGAACAAATCCATCTCTGCTGAAAATACACACTAAGTCTCGAGAATTTTTCAGTACATAAAGGAAGGTTTTGTTCAGGATACATTCTGGATGTGCAATTTAACTTCCCTTTTTTTTTTTTTTAGAAAATTTCAATCCATATTTTTCTTTCCATTCTATTTTCTTGAGATTTTCCTTCTCTAAAAATATAAATTCTTATAAGACATTGCTGTCCCTCCAGTTCTGTAAGTACATCAAGTGAATTTTCTGAGAGCAACATGATCTTTATAGAGAACAGACAGGTTAAAAAGCTTTTTCAAAGAAGCAGAAACACCAAGCAAAGGCTTGTTCCACTGGAATATTACAACTAACTCAACTCATTTTCAAATATGGGATAATGATTCCAGCAGAATCAGACTCCTCACAACATCCATCAGCATTTCATTTTGCATCAGGATTTCCCTCTCTAATCAAGTGTCTCAATTGCATCCTCTGCTCACACAGAAGAGCAGTTTTGGACTTCAAGGAGTTTATTCAGGTGAGATTCTAGTGAAACACACGTGACAGGACTCCAGGCAGTTCACCTATCATGGTTCCAGACAAAAAACAGCCTGAAGTAAAACCTCAGAAATAATTACAGCATGGATTTCAGGTCCTCAACACCACTTGCTTTTCCCTGGAGCTTTGCTCTTCTTGATCCTACCTCCCTCCTCTGCGTGGCTTCACCAGAAAAACGTGTCAGAGCTGCCACAGTGGTGGCAATTTGTGAAATTTTGGGGCTGTAGTTTATGTTGCCACTTAAGAACAATTAATGTGCACAATTTAGGTGTCTTAAAACGTTGCAAGTTAGTTTCTATTCACTTTTGAGAATTCATTTTTTTTAATATAGTGTCTTTTGGTTTGGTTTTCCCTTAGAATGGGGAGTTGGGGTTAATTTTATCACATTATTAAGGGTATCCAAGCTAAAGAAGATGGCAGTACAACATGATTTTCATTCATATTTTTAGTGTATTAGTATGTGCACAGTTGCTTATCCTTTGAAACTAGAATTACTGTCACTAAAGAGAACCAATGCAGCATGCTGAGTACATTGCAAGTTTATCTTAATGCATCTTGCTGAGCCTGTCTTTGCCACAAACAAGAAATAAAGTTCTCATTGTGGATGCCATAAGTATTTTTCAAAGGATGAAAATCCATACTCAAACTATGTTATATAAAGCACCAAGTGATGTGGCAGCAGCAGACAAAAGTATTAGAGCGTTTGCCGAAATGGATTATTAACTTATTATTTGACACAGATGCTCTGCTAATATTTTATGCTTCTCAAACTACTTGAGATGGTGCATTTCCATTACAGCTGATCTTCCCAGCTGTGGTCAGTGACTATTTTCAGATGTCTATAATCTTGTTCACTGTGAAAGGTATGGGAGGTACCTAAAATATGCATAAAACCCATTATTGCCACTTTTTTGATGCACATAGAACTTTAAAACAAAACAGAAAATTCATTGATCTTAAGATTATACAGTATGTTGTGTGCAGAAAAACATTACAAGCTGTGAAAATTGTGAAATTAAAATAGGAGATGTCTTCCATTTTTTAGTGCAGAGAAGTTTAGGGGAAAAAAATTGCATGTCATTCTCCCTTCTCCCTGTGTGAAGTAATAAAATCTGTGAAGTACATGCAATATCTAGTAAACTCCCTGAGTTTGCTAATTGCATTTACTATATGTAAAGGATTCAGAAAAGAATGTCTGACTTAGTTCTTTTTGGAATTCTCCATCACTGAAATAACTAAATAATGCAGATACAGGCAGGAAATAAAAGAGTGAAGAACAAATAGACAATCTCCAACAGAGACCTTTTTGAATTATATTTCATGCAACAAATATGTTTAATTTGTAGTTCACATAAAGCATTTTAAAAAAACTATTCTCCTGTGACATAAATCTTCAATTTTATGCACAAAATATACTGTGTTCTCCTAAAACTGAAAAACTAAAAGTAAATGGTCAAAATTGGTGTGTTCTCAGCAGCCTTTCTGTAGTAATTTTGCCAGCTCATTTACCCATCTAATTTAACATTGTCTTACAGAAACTCCAATGGGAAAGGGAACTGAATTGTTCTGAGGCAAGAAAATTTAAATTATGCACTTATAAATGGAAAAGCAGTGTGTGTGTAACCTTCTCTTAGCAAGATCCTGAGATGAAAGGCTTTTTAAAGTGAATATATCAGTCCTGCTTTTTGCATGCAAACCTTTCATAAAAAGTTACTCTATAACCTGGGATATTAGTTCTATTAGCTAATATGATGTTGGGTAATAGGTAGTAGGAATCAGCACAAGAATACCTTAAAAAAACAAACAACAACACTCTAAAACTTGTAGATTATTTGTATTCACAACTTACTCATCTTTCCCATAGAAGTGGATATTACTTTAATATTTTCCCTTCATCCTTCTTTTGCAGTTTCCTCCATGATATGAAGCCAACCCAGCAGTGTTCACATAAAACTCATGTTCAGCAACCAAAGAGGGAAAACACACACAAACAAAACACTAAAAACTGCCAAGAAGGAAAGCAAAAGAAAGCATTTCCCAAAAGAAACACAATATAGAACTCACATATATTTTTAATTTGATGATGCAAAGAGGTCGCAGTGTTTCAGCTCTGTCACATCATGTGCATTGCCTAAGTTTGTCTGAAGGATTTTTCTCCTCTTCCAAACCCTTTTCCATTTCTACAGAAATCACTCAGCTCACAAATTTCCCTGAAACCCACACAGGTTGCTTGTGATAGAGAAAATTATTGTCTCACCATCATCACGCTGCAGGGGTAGTGACCCTTCTGCTATTTACCCTTAAGAGTCACCACAAGATTATAGTTGACAATCATGTTGAAACAAATGAGAGAATATTAGTATGAAACCAAAGGCTCCATGAAAGCAGAATTCAACATGCTTTGAATAAGCTTTAAAAAAGAGAGAAAAAACCATAAAGATAAAGGAGGACCAGAAGTTTCTTTACTAAAAAGGACAGCTAAAGACAGATTATCTGAGGGTGAAGATGAAACAGATGATCATCAAGATGTCACTTCACTAAAGCACAAATTTATTTATTGACTTCAAAGGCCAGAAATTAGAAAATGTTTTTAATTACCAAGGACAAGTAGAAAAGAATAACACAAGTGCATATATGAAGTATAAAAGCTAAGAGCACACAGACACAACTAGCAACTAGTTAGTTGAAGTAACTCCAAAGTTTATTAGTAATATGAGAAGGACAGATACACACAGAGAGGGAAAAAAAATTAAAACCAACTGATCTGCTACTGCATGGAGAAGAAAATCTCATAAAAGCAAAATGGGGAAGGCCAAAAAGTTTAAAATCTTTTTGCTTCAGTCTGTGCTAGTGACATAATTGCAAGCAGGCTGCCAGTACAGTGAATACTAATGAATCAGGGCCAAATAGGATCTCTCAAAAACATAGAATAAAATAATCCAGGACAATTTAGATAAGTTAAATTTATTTTCAAAACAGCTAGGGTGGATTTAGTTCATTGCAGATCTGACTGAGGCTGTATCAAAATTAATTAGCATTTATAACTCGTGACCGTGGTGAAGCATTGGACAGGCAGAAAAGGGAAATAAGTTGTGCCTGCCTGCATTTAAAAAGCAGGAGGCAAAGATAATGGTCAGATAGTTACAGAGGAGTCTGATTACTGTCCTGGAAAAATACTGGGACAAATAATCAAACTAGTTGTAAACTTTTAGATGATGAGACACAGTCAGAACAGATTTGCAAGAAGTCACAGAAGTGCTTTTAATTTCTTTCCTAGAATCACAGAATCAGTCAGATTGGAAAAGACCTCTGAGACCATCAAGTCCAACCCTTAACCAACCTTAACCAAACCTTTCTACAGTAAGGTAACAGACATATGAAAAACAGAGGGAAAATAAAAGAGAAAGAAGTGTGAAAAATCAGAAAGACAGATGTTAAGCATCCTGATCCTTGCAGGCTGGTTGACGTTCTTACGGACAAGCTTGAAAAAATACATAAAAGAGAAAAACAAAAACAAAACAACAAGCAACAACCACCAAATTTAAACCCCTCTGAACTAGATTAATCTACTACTGATGCACTACTAAGACAGGATGGAAAACAATTTTCTACACTTATTAGGTGCCCATCATTAGAGAGGGAGCAATAAGTCAGGTTCCTTCAGTAATTCTCCTACTGTTTGATGGTTTCAGTAATAGGATTACAGAGAGTACACATTTTTTTCATGAAGAAGGCACAGGAGTGCAGGAAACTCCACAAGGACACAAAAGCAGCCTGAACAAAACAAAGTCCCCCACAAAACTTGGACTAATTGGAGAAGTAAACTAGAAAAGTGAAGAGAATTCAAAAGGAACAAATAAATTCAGAGGCACAAAGAAAATATAGTGACTAGTCAACTAACTAGGAACCCCGAAGTCTTGATCAGAATGTTATAGCAGATCATAAGTTGTTTAAATGTTATGGCCTTACAAGAGCGGGAACAATTTTCTAAGAGGCATAAAACCATTCTATATTCCAGAAATAAGAGTTCATTTAAACACTATCCTGTAAACATCACCTCAGTGATGTTCAGGAAAAAGCTAAAGAATTGGAAAAAGTAATTTTTAAAAGCTAAAGACAAAAAAATGGAAAAAAAAAAGAGTAAAGGTACGAAATTTATTCTATAAGAAGAGCTTAAATAAACTGTTGATGCTTAGCCTATAGAAAAGCAGAGACAGAGGAGAGTTGATAATAGTCTTAATGTACTAAAAGGAAGGAAAGAATCCATTCACCATTTTTACTTGGGATAGCATAGGAATTAATGAGCTTAACTTACAGCTAAGGAGATTTAGGTTAGATATTAGGCAAATCTTTCTAATTGTAAGAACACTTAAGCTCAGGATAGATTTCCCTAAGGATGCTGCAAAGACTTCATAACTGGAGATCTTTAGGAACAGTTATGTGTTCCTCTGCCAGGGATGAAAAAAGCACAGTTGATCCTGCTTTGAAGAGGGATGACAGACCAGACGACTGAGATCTTTACCTGCTCTTCTTCCTCTGAAACAGAAAATTAATTTCCCAGAACAGGATCTCAAATGTACGGACTCCCAGTGTGGGAGGTGATTTTAATTCGATGCATAAATTTCAGCTACCTACAATGAAGGGAATAAGAAATATCAACACTCAGTTTTTTACTGTGGGAAAGATAAGATGTCCAGAAAATTTAAAACAAATGGAGCAATTTCCTAGATTTGCCTAAATAAAGGCATTAAGAAAGAGGTCTTCCTATTTTCCCTAAATTATTTTCACACTTGTGGCTGTTTAACATCTGGTGCACTCCCTATTCCTCACATTTTAAAAGCCCATTCCTGTCAAAAATTTGAATTTCAGAGAGAGTGTATTTTTTATTTCTTATAATACTTCAATATGATCTTTCCTCTCTATACTATCAATCTGCCTACCAAACATATAGCACAGTCCCAAATGAGAATTTACAAAGCTGACGGGTTTTCTTTTCATGGGATAAAATTTGTGCTCAGACTTAAGTGGTTTGCATCATTTTAGCTGAGCTGATTTAAATTTTTTGTTAAATAAACTTCATGTGTATTTCTGAGCTGTATCCTGTTAATATGACGAAAATAGTGAGGGGGCAAAAAAAAAAAAAAAAAAGGCAAAGTTTCTTCCATAGAAAGTTGCTGGTCCAACTCTAGAAATTTCTCCTGGCTGAGCAGTAGATCTTCCTGTTATAAAAATCTTTGTTCTCATCTACATTAGCCCAGAAGTTTTCAACTGCCCTGGTGGTCCTTGGGTTGAAATTTGATAAAAAGATACATAGAGTACCAGCCATTGCTTGACAACAACTGTATTACAGCTGGGGAAGTGTACAGGCATAACCTTCAATGGCCTACTTCATCCAAAATACCTGTTTTTAAGCTCTCTTCCCTTTAGGAGAAATCAGAACAACTGGGGGCACGCAAAGCTGCACCCAGTCCTGTAACGAGAAATCAGCATACACAGAAATCTAAGTCTTCATAAGACAGGGATGAAACTTAAGCTGAGTATTCTTTTGATGCTAGAAAAAGCTCTGAAACCACAGAAAATCTATTTTGACAACTGTAGGAGTTAAACTCTAATTTCAGATGCGTGGTTGTCAAAGAAAAAAAAAAACCACCCTGTTTCTATGCCTACAGAGATTAGAATCTGGGAGATGATCTAAAAACCCAGCTAAGTATTCTTTTTATAGAGTCACCTCCTAGTCCCCTTATTCACATAAGGAGTCTTGCAGCATTCAAGAACAATAAGGGGGATTTGGCTCATCTTGCTTTTCTGTTCAATAACCTGCTGTAATATAAAATCAATACAGACAACTGCATATTAAACTGAAGGTCACTCATATGGCAGGTAACTACTTACTGCACAACATCTCCTGTTTATAGGCCCCTCTGCTGCTAAGAACAACTGTTTCTGTAACTACTGGCAATTTTGAGTGTTATTTTCCATGCCTGTCTTGACGAACCCAATGAGAAGCAGAGCAGCCCAGTGTGACAGAACTTGCCCTCTGCACAGGAGAGTTTTGCATCTTCAAATACCAATGTGGGCATTTTCTTGTGCCCTGTGTTGTTACAGTGCTTTGGTGAACAGGTTTTCCATCACCACGTTCTTTCTACAGGTCAAAAACTCCTTTCCCCTAATACAGTGACAGATGAGATCTCCTTTTAATAGAGAAAGGATTTTTTCTTATGCTTATATGGGCTGTGGCTACACAAAACTGCTGGCTTAAAAATGTATTTATTTCCAAACACATTAGACATCTAAGTTTATACTCCAGAAAACTTTAGCCTGAAGTCTGGAAGCCTCAGAAAGATTAATTTCTTTCTAGAAGTGCTGGGCATTTCCACGCTTAACTGAAGCTCAGCTAATTATTCTGCTAAAGAACTATAAGTCAATGAACCCAATAATGAAAATGCTTCATTATGACTATCCCAATTTTTTAAGAAATTTTATCTTTTTATGGCATTTCGTACTGAGGATCCAAAAAATTAGGCAAAAAACTTTTCAAAATTTTGGCTTAAGAATCATCTGAAATCTGATGAATGCTGATGAACACAAGCCTTTCAATCTACTTAGAGCTGAGAGAATTCAACAAGAAACTTTAAATAAGAATAAATATGATTATGAATGCTAATGATGAAAGAAAAAACTTCTATATGTAACCTAAATTGAGTGAAATGTGTGTCAGAGTACAGATACCTACAATATGACTCATAATGCATACAGGGCATTTTAAAAAGTGAATTATCCTATAGAGGGTGTCATCCTCCACTATCAGCATTCAAATATGAATTTGACTCAATCCAAGTATTATCTAATCCCACTATCTGCTCAAAGACACTGTGATAGTGTATTGCTGTTCTACATTTTTAGGTAGCAATTCATTGGGCCACTTTTGAAGCAACTCTATTCTATAATCCCTTTGCCTGTATTCTTTATATGAAAAGACAAGAGCAATTTAAAAAAAAAAATAAATTATACCATTCCATACACATTTCAAAATACAGTGTGGGTTATGAAACTTTCCACTTCTAGAATGCAAAAAAGTCTGACCTAAAATGTTCCTACCCTTTCCAAATAAAATCAGCTGTTTGTGGAAGCTGAAAGTGGCAAGCTGTACTATAAAAACATTTTTAGTTATTTTACACTTTGTTTTCTCAAGTACTTGCTGACACTGGGTCTTTTTTTGGGACTGACACTATAGCAATAACTAAGTTTAAACTCTCATTTTAGATACAGAATTCAAACATCTCATTGCTTCTGACACTGCGTGGCATTCTTCATAAAAATAATTAAGTTGGCCAAGGAACTAAATCAGCCAAGACTTTGACAAAATGAAGTTACATGAAACTATTCTTCATACTAGAGCCTTCCCCTAACAGCATCCCACTGTAGGAAGGTATCACACGTTAGTTTTTAAAAAATCAGGGGTATTTTAAGTGTGTTAGTGTTTACATGCCAATCCCAACACTGGAGAATCAGTCTCACTTGCATCTCAGCATTGCGTGGTACACACACACCACCCTCACCAAAATAACACATCAAGGATGGGAATAGATGGGACTTATTTGGGGACACATATGACACTACTGAAAGCAAATGTTTACTCTGCCAAGCAGTCCAGAGTCCTTTTGGAACTCACTTCAGATAGCTCAAAATTTACACTCATCCTGATCCTTACGCTGCTTTTTCCTCAATTTCTACATCACTTTAGGGGTTTTCTCATTAATTATTTTGCAAAAATTCTGGAAAGCTCCTCAGAATTTTTATTTTTTTTTAAGGAGCTTGTCTATCCCATGCTTATTTCTTTGACTTTGGCTGCCTCCTTCCCCAGAAACACCCCTCTCCCTCCAGAACAACAACTTCAAGGTGCAGCTACTGTATTCCACCCACATGGACTTTTCCAGTGATGCAAAAAAGTCATCAAATCAAAGTTTCACATACACAGAGGCCCCAAAGCGATACCAGCCAGAACAAACCCATACTTTCCTCTCTCTTCCTTTTCTCCTCTGCGGTTGTTGATTCAACACTCTCTCAGCACTCACTGGTTTTATTCTATCACGTGTCAGCAACTCTCTACACCTGCAACACGTCTGAGGAAGGCACCAGGAGCAAGAGCAAGCACTGAGAGCTCCATCCCTCCTCCCATTCCTGCTGCTATCTTGCCTCATCTCAGGTTTGTACAAAATACTGCCTCCAGCTCCTGTGCAGCACAGAGCCAGCATCTGCACATTTCAGACTCTTTTTATTTTTGCTTTTTTCCCCTCCCTTTCTCTTTCTCTGCTTTTAAGCAGCTGTGTTTCTGGAGTTTCCCCCGGGGAAAATCTTAAACTTGAAAGGGCTTCTTAATAACCTTGCTCAGTCCTGCACACAGGAAATTAAGCCATTCTGCAAATTCAGCATTTGCCACTCTGTTCTGCAATCCAAAGTTCTCATACATACATACAGTTTGCAGCCATTTGGGGATTGACTCCATCACCTTAGAGAAGTGCAGGTGAATTTTCATTTCTGTGTGTGAACTCTTTGCCTAAAGATGTGGGTAATAGTTCAGATATTGAATACAAACAGCTCTAAATATATCAGAGCATGGCTGGCAAACAGATCTGTCAGATAAACAAAACTCATACCAAGTGAAAACATAATTAAGGACCTTTGACTCTCAGATTATTCTCCACTTGATTAAGCGTAATGAGTGCCTGCTCCCCTTAAAAAAATAAAAAAGGCAACTTACTCCCCCCCACCTCCTCTTCTAGTGCACTGTGGTTTAGGGAATTCATTCATTAACCCCTCTTAGTTGTTTTCCCTCTAGTCTAAGGGACTGATACTTAGGGACACGACCCTCCTTTATTTACATACCAAGGCTGAGAAACTGGTTGTCTAATTTGGCTCTTTCCCAGGCAGCCGGTCTGTGAAAAGCGCAGTCAAATTGCTCAGCTGCTCTGCGAGTTTAGGAAGCTTGGTGCCTGGCACTCAGCACAGTGCTCACAGGAATTCCCAGCCAGGCTGTCCAGAGATCTTGTGGAATGTTTCCACCAAATACATTTCTTTTTCAGTACTGAGAAAATCAAAGACTAATGCTGATGTGTTTGCTGTCCCATTTAAGTCCGTGTCTCCTTGCATGAGCACAACTGCCAATAAAGAACTGTGCTTCTTTCCTGACAGTTAATATGCAGGAAAAACCTACAAATGCTGACATACCCTACACGAAAAACCTCTTTTTTTCTGGCTTCAGAAAGAGACACACCAGCTGTATAAAGCCTTTGCTTTCCCAGACTCTGCACACTTAAAAACTCATGCAACACTTTGCTCCTCTCTCTGCACTTGTTGCCACAGAGCCATCTCTTCAAGCTCCCAAAATGCCTGCGTTGAAATAACATCTCTGCCTTGACATTTATAAGTGCAGCAAGCTGTGCCCCTCTGAAGTCACCCATCCTTCCACTTCTCTCCTCTGAATGACTGAGTGACCCCTTTAAAACATGAGCACAGAGATGGAGTGCTGTGCACCCAGGCTGCTTCTCGATCCCGCTGTACAGAACACACAAAATGCCAAAGGCTGCCTTCGCTCCACACGTGTTTCACTGAGGTTTCTATTAGTTGCAGCAGGCCACTGGCAACCCCTGACTAAATTATTACCCAATGACAACATCTCCTGAACAGAAACCACACAATTCTTTTAACCCTCTGCCTGCCTCTTGCCCTCCCTTCAGAGCCACAGCAGAAAGCTCTGGGTAAGAAGACTGAAGCACCACATTATGAGCTCTCCTATTGCAGAGATGGATTCACTTCAAATGTTTTTCTTCCCTAAGCAGTTACTCCTGAGGCAGAGAAGGCTGGCAAGACCCAGGAAGGGGAACTGGAAATTCTTTCCTCTACTTGTAGGCAGAGGTACAGCAAGCACATGGCTCAAAGATGGATTAAGCACCAATGTGCCACAAAAATACTTGTCAGCTGGTCTGTCTCTAGTAAGCTGTCTCCATACAGTTAGCAATGTGATTTTTTTTCAGTTAATTGATGTGAATCAGGTTCTTTAAAAAATATATAAATAGGCTGTCAACTCTTAATCATTACTGTGAAAAAACTGTTTTTTACAATTCTTTCACAAATATACTTTAAAGCCTACCATGCTAGTTATATTTTACTAGCTCCTATGGAATCTGAAAGAATCAGGCTGAAGAATTCCTAAGCAAGAACTTATTCAAATGTTTTCCAAAGAGATTTATTACAAGAGGCTTATATTCTCAATCTGACACAAGGAAACATTGTTCTCTTTTGTTGAACAACCAGTTGAGCACATGCCAACTTCAGCATCCATGAGATGAACAGAACTCAAAATCCTTATCTAGCCATTGATACCACCAGCTCTTGGCTTCTGATTTAAGACATCCAAAAAAAAAAGAATGTAGGCAAATTAAAATTTTACCCTAAAATAAAAAATAATCCCATTCTTTATTAGGGAAGCAATCCTGCTGGTGCTCTGCAGTTATGAAATGTGAAGCACGTGGGCCGTACCTCTGAGCAAAGAGTTTGCTGAAAGGATTGCTTAAATGATTAGAGGGCCACAGATTGTGTTCAATATTCATAGTAGTGAGTTTCAATAATAATATCTAAATGCACAGCTAAATCAGTTATCACCTGGCAAGTAGCAAAGACAGAAAGTACGAACCCAAAGTACCACTTAATGACAAAGCCCATTATCAAACCCCTTTGGCCTCTCTAACGATTTGGAGCACTCACAAATCCAAAATCCAAAGGAAAAATGTTCATTTTCTGACTTGACAAGCTTCCCCTACCACAGAACTACCAACATCATTACTACAAACAGATGCCTGTTTCCCACATAAACACAGCAATGAAAAATTGTTTATGGATTAGGGAAACAGTTCAACATTTGTTTTCATTCTGTGCTAAAAAAAATATGTGAGAGCACTGAGAAAAGCCTGCCATACCTTGTTGCAGAGCCAGAAACATATAACTTAAGTGTTCTTTTAACACTCTCTGAGACACTGCAAATGCTGAAAGGCCAGTGCCTGCAGAACTGCTGCTGATGTTTAATTAAATGAAATGAGCACATCCTAAGAGTCATGAGATTTCCCATGTTCTCCAGGAAAGGTGAGGATATCCTTCGGTCAGGTGGATCCAGTAACAGAATTATAAATGCAAATTTGTTGACTCCCTCACAATTTGGCATTTTTGCTTCATTTATTTATTTTTAAATAGGAACAGTTATCTTGAAATATTATCTAAAAGAAAGCTGAATTAATTAGTTTAGATATCAAGTGCAGGTTCTCCATACTCTTTACTTAAGAAATGCACTGCAAAGGAGTGATTAAAATGTTAAGTTGCCATGGCTACCTTTGTATCACAAGGCAAGGAAAACTTGCACTCAGGATAAAGAAAGAAACAAGGCACTATTAAAGTAATTTTTTTCAGTATTTTCAGAAGGAAAGTCTGCTTAAGAAGAAACATTATACAATTTGCTTTCTTTTGTTTGTAGGTAAAGTGATGAGTATCTGCTGCTTGCATTAGTAGCTAATGATTTTCACAAAGCACTGAATTCTCCACATTTGTTCAGATGTTCAAAACTAAAAAAAACATGATGGAAGGGACTTTAGCACTGCTGTAATTGCAGCTTTGTAGCTTTAGAATACGTTTTAAAAGAAAAAAGTGTTTTTCAAAACAGGACTTTGTGTGGATGTTTCCTAAACAAGAAACAAATGCAAAACTGTAGAGGCTCTTTTCAAAGAACCTGAAGTACAGCTGGAGGAAAATGGTGATTTGTTGACTGTCCCATAAAGTACAACTATTATGAAACACCGTGTTCTAATTTTTCATTGAAGTTTCTTGAATACTATGAAGTTCTACCAATAAAACAAACCTGTTTCAATAAGTGAAAACTGTGGAAACATTGCTGGATGCTACCATTTAATATCATTTAAATCAACTGAAAAGACTACACATACTTGGTAGGAATGTGCTTATGAAGGGGGGGATTTTTATGCCTTAAATTGATTTTTCCTACTATGTATAAATCTGGAAACAGACTAAAATATCCAGGAAGCTCTTAGAGATTGAATTGTTTGGCTCATAGTATGCCAGCTTGATTCCTTGATCAGAATATTGACTATATCAGTATATTTAAGTGTCCTAAAAAATTTTTTACCAGATAATTTTAAATGGTTACACTACAGTAGCACACAACCATAAAGACTTGTGCACTCATCCTGGAGAGGGAGGAAAACATCAAAAGCAAATAACTTTCCTGCTCTGCACCAAGGTCTATGTCCAGGTGCTCTGTGACAGTACAAAAACCTGAGCTGGTGGGCTAAGCAGCAGCAAAGAGGATAAAGCAATAAGGCAAGAGCTGGAGAGAAGCAGGAAGCAAGGCTGACTCGGTGGGGATGGTACAGAACCTCTTCCTCATCAGCAAGCAAGCTCTGCAGTGTCTGTGATCTGTGAAACACAGCATGTGAACCAGCACTGACGAGATCTGCCAGGGCAATTACACCAGCAAGAAAGTTTGGGCTTCACAAAGTATAAAATCGGGAAAGCACGTGTGTTAGTTCTTTGTTGTGTTTGAAAACTGGGATCAGAGCAGATGCTCACATTCTGGTTGTGCTGCTTTTGATTAGGTGAACCAACTAAAAACCCATTTGCTAAGGAACTACATGCTTTAAATTTCACATGAAACAATACAGTGTTATTAAAAAACAGAGTGCACAAAGTCTCATTAAAAGGGCTTCTTCCCCTTTCCCTTGTGCTTTTAAATGACAGCATAATAGCTTCCAAATAAATGAAGAAAACATTTTTACTGGGAGCTACAACTGAAAGCACTACACGTTGTGATTGATGGCCAGTTCTTTCCAGAGCTTCAGCAGAGGGTTATGACATCCATTATTGCAAATCCCATACACCACCGATGCAGAAACACAAAAACACTCACTGGATGCTGTATAGGAACAGTCCAGCCAACAGGACTTTAATCACAACAGAGTATGGAAATATACTGTCATTATAATACCTATGTTAAATAAATTTAATGAGAATTTCTCAAACAACAGAAGTGTTTTAGTTGTCAGAGTCCAGCTAAAAATCACATGTAAAGACTCCATTTCTTTCTCTGAGGTATTAAATTATTAGAACTGAAAGGGTTTGAGAGAACAACTGATCTTTCACCTTTGCATTTTTCTATTTATTTCTTGTGTTATATTTTATGCATGAACTTTTTTCTCCCTCTTATCTACTTCTTTTATAGTTGAGACTGCAAGCCAAATGTTGCTAGGTGATTAACATATTTAATAAAAACTTTCTCTCTCTAAACTGTCACCAGTTACATATGCAAACTGCACAAAGTGTAATGAAGATTTTACACAGAAATTAAGCCAATGCTCAGAGCTGTGCAGGACTGGAAAAGCAAACTCTACAGCTCAAGTTCTCTCTGATGCCTCACAAAGGAACCATCTCCTCCAGCTTCTGGAGAACTGCTCAAAGTACAACCCCTGTGAGACTTTACACAGGCAGCACTGTCCATTGTACATAATATTGCAAAATAGGGTGAGTAGTTGAGATACTAAAAAACAAAAAGAATAAAAGTCTTCCTCCAACAACATCTGATAAATCTACTGAGCTTTCCAAAGGGGAGAGTTTTCCAGACTGGTTGTTTTGCTTTTTATTCTACTGTAAAAATTATACTTCTCTACTTTCTCTACAAATTAAACAGGCATTAATGTGCTTGTACACACTCTCTAGGTTACTGAAAGCCACTGGAAAACTTATAGGTGAATTAATTTATGGCAAACCACATATGTGAAATATCAGATAAAGAGCTGGTCAACTTGTGTGGTGGCTCCAACTCCTGGAATTTAACCGTCAAGTTTTTAAGAATAAAAGAAACAAAACCACTCATATATATATAAATATAAAGGCATAAACCTATTTGTTTATGGTGACATAAACATAGTTGAACTTTTGTGGCAAACTGTGAGCTTTCCAGGACATTGAGAAATCCAAAATGGAAAGTGTGATACAGAGAAAACCAAGAATATTTGTACACCAGCACCTGGCTTCAGCAAAAGGAATACAGTGCTTCAGAAAAGTTTGGGTAGTCTTGTGAAATGTGCAGTTAAGAATTTACGACACCTCTAGTCAAATTTGTAAGTCTTGGACACGAGCCCTCAAAACTCTTGGCTCTTCCATCAAAGTGCTGCTTATGGGGAACCAAGACCTCCTGAAGCAGAAATCCTAAGTGATGGGAGTCCAGTTCCCTAAAAAATTCAGTAGCAAAATATGAAAAGCTTTTCTGAATTTCGGTTCATTTGAACGGTTCATATTTATACAAATCCACTTTAAGGTCAAGATAATCGTATTAAAGCCTCTGTGAATACAGACAATAGTGATCAGAGCAAGTCTGAGTTACCATCAGAGAATTCTTTCAACAGGAAACATATAAAAATAAATACTAAGTGTTCAGGTGAGATGCTTTCAAGGAATTAAGATGCCATGAGAGATGAACAGAAGAGCCTTAGTAACATTTAGTACAACGTGTAAAAATCCATGTAATCTCAGAGAATTGGGGAGGTATATTTGTGTTTTTCTGGACAGAGGTGGGTCAGAGGGAGCTGCTGGCCCTCACTAACTCCCCTAAAGGGAACTCTTTGCAAGTTGTGCTCATGGTATTAACTACTCTACTTATACAACCACCTTCACATGCAGCCTTAAAAAATAAAAAGCAGTTAGCCACGAGTGTCGTACCAGAAGACTGATCCCAGAAGAAAAGAATGCAGATGTCATAAGCTTAATTTCACTTTGAACTGAGATTTCTTGAAGTCCTCAGGTTGCTCTCAACCTAACCTACATCTCTAGAAACTTTTCCTTTATAGGTGTACTGAAACCGTGAGGGGGAAAGACAAATGTGTCTTCTCATAAAGCTCTTTGCTCCTCTCTGAAATTCAATTAAAAAAAAAAAAAAAGAAAAAACGCATCCCTGGCTCTAAATCCTCCCACTGCAAACCACAAAAACTATGTTTATCTTCTTCTTGAGTCTGTGTTCACTCCAGCACGTGGCACTGCCTCAGTTTGGTTTTGGTGACAGAGAAGGATAAGCACAAACCTTATGGCAACTGGTACAGAAGTAGATCCTTTCCCCCTCTTCTCATGTCTGCTGCTTCAGTGATTTGCTCCAGAAAAGCAGTATATTTAACCATAGACTGGTACCAGCTCCTTTCAGAGAAGGAATGGCACAAAACAGACTCCATCAGCCATGAAGTTTTCCCTCCTCTTCCAGAAGAAATTGCCTCTGGGGACAGTCTCTCACTTCCTTTCTCACTCAGTTTGCTGGAAGCTGGACAGCCGTGGCTTTGCATAGTTTTAGTGGATTACTCATCTAACACAACCCATTCAGAAATATTTCTAATTAGTCCCAACAGAGGTTTCTCATCTAATTCTCCCCTCTTTTAATTAAATTTCTTTGCTGGGAAACAGAACTACAGGATTCAGAATTATTGTAACATAGTTTGCCCTGAAATCTTCCTGGGACTGGTACTCCAGGAACCAGGATGTTTATAGGATTTAAGATTTATGAAGTTTGGGCCTTTAAAGGGGTTTTTGATTCTGAGTATATCATGAAGCCTGCAGCAGCCATGAGTCAGATAAAGGGTATAAATCTTTCAACTTTAAGATGGAGTTTTGGTTGGAGGAGCCTCAAGGGTCTCAGTACAACTTCAGCTGTGTTTAGGGATCATGACCACACCAGAGAAGAGCAAACTGCAATCAATATACGTGGCTGAGTGACATGAGATCACATTTACCACACAGCTCTGTCTTTTATCTACACCAGGAGTCAGGAGGAGCCCTGGGATCAAGAACAGGCCCAACCCTCCTGTTTCAGGCTGTCTCACCTTGCACTTGTGGGATGACCTGTGGCTCCCTGTGTTAGACTGCAAGATAAATTAAAGACCAATTCCTCCCATCCAGTTTCTCTGTTCATTATCACATCATTAAAAACAAATATTCAATAATAGAGACCTCTATTGCCTTTACAAAGACAACCTCTTGGAAGTGGTTACCCTCTTCAGATCTTGATTTGCTCTTCCCTTTAAAGTCAAATGCTCTTCTATGGGTTTTCCTACACTTCCTTCCTGCAGCCCACGGCAACTGTAGAGCACTCCAGAGGAAAACAGCACGCAGGAAAATGAAGAAACTGAGGAATGTGATATTGTCCATAATGACATTACAGAGCTTCTCGTATTCTCCACATGGAAAGTCAGCTTTTATGCATTTACCTCTTACTTTAAAAGAAATCACAATCTGATTTCTCACCTCCTAATCAGATGATCACCTGTCAGTCCAGGAGCTCAGTTGGAATTGCCTGTATTTGCAATTCCTACAGTTCACAGGCCCTGTGTCCAGAAAGTCCATTAGCAACCTAAGGGACCAAAGGAAGCATAATCTTCTTCAGGGAGTGCCAACAAAACACTGTTGAAAAAGAGGAAAATATTTATTTTTGCCTTTCCAAAGAAAAAAAAAAAAAAAGAAGAAAAAAAAAACACCTCAACAAAGATAAGGAGCTCCTGCAGCATTCTGACCACGAGGGGATAAGTCAGTTTTCAGCAGCCCTGGACAGGTAATGAGGACCTGCTGTTGACACAGTTGTGGAGGGAAGATTCACCAGCCAGTTTTTATTCCTCCTGCAAAGGCAGAAAACTGGGCGCTGTTTATTATTATTTGTGACAGTGTTTCATGCAGAACAGCAGGTCCTCATTAGGAAAGTCGCTTTTACCACAAACATTCACCTTTCATGCAGAGATCAAGTTACAGTTTGAGCTCACAGCACACAAAAACCTACTTTCTCTTTTTCAGGAGGCAAAAGACAATCAGAAGGAATTAACATACACATGCTACCACAGGCAAATTTTCTTCTTTTAAAATTACAGCTTTTTAATTTCAGTAACACAGAAGATCACCGTGCAGTTAGGAAAGTCTGCCTACCTAGTTTTCATAGAGGTATTAAATGGAGAAGGAGGGGGCTCAGTAAAAGAGTAGACGTCTTAAAAATCTGAGTTCTCTCAAAAGCACACATATATGAGTGCTTCTTCAGCCAATTATTCAAAGTCACATAATAAAGTTAATTCTGTAATTAAATACAGACCAAAATTCAGGGCTGTTTATAAACTGCAGACGCCAGTCACTAAAGCAGAGAATATGGGGTAACCTCTATGTGATAAAAGTAAAATAGATAGATCCACTAACAAAATTTTCATAGAGTTTTAATATTTGATGGCTAAAAATTTCATACAACAGAAGACAGGGTGCAGTGGAGGAGAAGACAAAGGGATTTGAATTTCTCCTCTTTCCAAGAATGAATGTAAAGGCTTTCAGGAGAAAATTAATTACCTGAAAACCCTTGCATAAAAAAACCTTGGTCATAAACTTATTTATCAACACCACTGCAACTCCATCAAACTGTAGCTGAACAGTTAACAGTACCACAGTTATCCAGTTTAAATGAAAAACAAAGAGGACAACAGGTCAATGGGAATGTTTTGCTTCCAGGAAAAACCAAAACAAACAAAAAACCCAACTAACCAAACAAAAACATCACAAAACAAAACAAAACAGCACCATATTGACAAAGGACCATTGCTCTCTGCAATTTAGTAGATAAGTAGCAGCTTTATCAAATAAAAGTTCATCTAGGGGAAGTCACTGTAAGAAATCATAAAGGCACGTTAAATTTGATGAAATGGTGACACTGCAGGACTAGATTTTGATCCTGGGGTATAAGGGTTGGTGGTCATAGGTTCCCAAAATGCTGCTATTGAAATCCCGATAAGCTCCCAATAATCTAAGATGGAAAGTTAAAGGGAGAATTGCTTTAGAGAAGTCTGAAGGAGGACTTCACGAGCTGGATTAGTAGAAACTAAAAAAAATAGCCAGTTATAACAAATATAATTGCAAGAGTAAATAAAACAAAAATAAATAAATATTTCTTTTTAGGAGGTATAGTTTTTCAACAAAAATTTTGGAGTGATCACATCAAGTTTAATTTCTCATTTTCAGCATCTAGAGACGTGGGTCATCTGTGCAAACAGTTTAAATCTTTTTCCATCAAAATTATCTGTATAACACAAGAATTGAAAGTACTAACCAAATAGTCACTGTGAGCTTAGGGATGGAATAACTTTCAGTTACAAACTGTATTCCGAAAAGGTTTTTAATCAATGATTTTTGTGATCCCAAATTTTGCAAGAATCACATCATCAAACGTGTCCTATAAAAGTTAAAGTAAAACATTATCCTGCTCAACTTCATTCCATATGCTGGGTGGTCTGTCTCAATTTTATTTTTCTCAAATGTTGCACAATTTTACCAAAAATTTACTTAGTCACAGCACAAATTATGCCACTAGATGAACACACAAGAACAAAAAAAGCACATTACACTTCTCCCAAATTTGCATGTCTATAACAAAGTTTCTAGAAACATTTTCTTGGACATGAAGGAAAGCTTTTTTACTGCTGGAGATAGCAGCAGAGTGAAAAAGTAATCTACATTCCAGAATTGTGCTTTCAAATAAACAAAAGAACAACATCAGCAAAAATGTTATGGTCACCTCTAACAGTGCCAAACAGTTTGAACAGGGCATATATTTGTAATTGTGGAAAGTTATTTCCTCATAAAGACAATGTAATTTAACATGTAGCTCAGCAAATAATGAAGAAAATCAAATCTGTTAAATTGTAATTAACTTGCAATTAACTCAAATGAGTCAAGAGTCATGTACACAATGGGTGAGGGAGTCCATAGTGTATCAGAGTGAGAGTAATTGCCATATAAAGCTGAAATTGAGAAGAAGTTCAGAAAGAGGAAGTATAAGTTGGGAAGAGTTTTTCCAAGTTGGACGCAAGGGTTGAAAACAAAGAGTGAACTCCTGGTAGGTTCGAGAAAAGGACTCGACAGATTAAGGTGAGAAAACAAACAACTGCTGGGAAAATATAAGGTATTTAAAGTAGCCCAGGAAGTAATCTGGGCCAGGAGGTAATTTCACCACAGACCACCACAGGTTACAAGAGTTTTGCATGGACAAACCCGCATGAGAATCTGACTGATTAAGAGTGATCATTGGAAATACCTAAAATGAAGAATTACTCTCATTCATTAGAAGAAACTCATGAAGACTTGTATGGTGCTCCTGCCAGAGAAAGTCCTGACAGTCACCACTGCCTTGGTTTCCAGAAGAACAGAGTAATTGGTTTACAACAGGTTTATTCCAGAAGATCTAGAAGGTGGCACCAGCAGGATAAATCAAACAGCAATATCACTGGTATAATGTGAGATGAAAAGGCACTGATATAACAAACCAACTGCAAATCATCAGAATTACTCAAGAGATACTGCAATTCAGAGTTGCAGGGGAAGGAAAGACGTCACTGGAATGAGTTACCTCGTGTGAACCTGCCCTTTAAGCTTCAGAAAAAACAACTAAGGCTTAATATCTGATTATTTATGCAAGTACTAGGAAAATGCCTTCTATTTCTCTACCAAGCTTTGGAGACCTAAGCAAGATATATTTGATATTTCTAGTTTAGTGTATCTAAAGTATACTAGGATGACGATGGCTACAAATTCCCAGGGAGAGTGAAGAGCTGTGGAGATACAAAGCACAATAATGGTGGCAGATTTTATTTAGCCCCCACAGAGCAGACTGTGGCAACATAACATGTTTGGTGGACATACTAAACCACAAAGAACAGCTTTTTCAGAGCAGCTAATGCAAAAAGTTACAAGATGAGAAGCAATTCTTGAATCAGCTCAAGATTTAAGACGAAGCCATCGAAGAAAAAGCCCAGAATAGGCACTATTCCACACTCAGATACAAAACAGTTTCTATGAGAGGGGAAAAAAGCCGAAAAGAAACCCAGAAGGAAACCCACAAGAGGTTTAACTTGAAAGGTTAGCTTGCTTAACTTGAAAAAGAAGAATGATACAAAAATGAAGAAGCTAGTTAAAAATAAATTAAAAAGAATTGGCTAAAATTTTAAAATATTCACATCAATATTTTAAAGCTTTCTTTTTATATAAACTGGTATAGAGAGCTTTTAAAGGCACCACTGTAAAAGCTCTCAGAGTATGTGTATATTACCCATCAAAAATAATCATATATGGGTCTCCAAAAAATATCTCTACTCAAATAGCAGAGTAAAAGAGACTATTAGACACGAAAAGACATCCTTCAAAAAGCAGAAGTTGCATATACCTGAGAAAATTGAAAATAAACTCTGACAAGATTAACGGAAAATCAGAATTGAGAGGATTAAAAAAAATTAAATAAAACCACTAAAAGAGTTCATGAAATAACTGGCTAAAGATTAAAAATGACTAGTTTTCAAATATCCACAAGAAGCAGGAAGCCTTTTGAGCACATGGAGCTGATGGATGTGTATGAAGAACTTACAAGGAAGGTAAACCATGAATCTCATATATCTGTATTTCCCACAGAGAATCTTATGAAGAGATTCTCCATATAGGATGAGTACAAAATACTTCCTCAAACTGACCTCTTATTAGAAAGTTTTTAGAATAAATTGATAAAATGAACAGAAACACATAATATACACCTAATGGTTCCAAAGCACCTCAGATATAAAATCTGTGATTGTCTGACTGTGGTTTGCAAACTACCACTTAAATTAGTGTTAACCCTATCAGAACAAAAGATAATAAGCACAGTATAAAGAGTTCAGGGAATCTGACTTCTGGAATGGGAATACTGGTCAAAAAGTTAATGAAAGACTAGAATGTTTACCTCATTGATTGAAGAACTTTGGAAGCCAACATCCTGGAGGGAAGCTGGGCCTGAGAGCAATGACAAAAAGAGTGGTCTGACACAAGCACTGCTCTTCTGTCCCTCCACCCCAAATTTGGGACATAATCCTTCACTGAAGACTGTCATGAAACAGGAAAAAAGGTTCTCTTGTACATTATGAAGTGGTAAAAAGATAGGAAAAAAAGGCTAGGAAACATCCTTCCATGTATGCTGTTATCTGCACGGATTTTCAGATAGGTTTTATAAAAGCAAACCCTACAGGAAAATGTTCCTTATTACAAATTTCACTCTGACACTGGTATTTGAAAGCATTTCTCACAGAAGAAACAAACGTGCTGACACAAGGCTCCAAGAAAGCAGCTGTTTACCTCCTAATCTATCATTAGCTCCCTTCCACAAGACAATAAAAACTCAGCCCAAAAGAATAACAAAGTAAAAACAGCATAAACAATTTCCGCCTGCACTTCTGCGGAATGGAGGAGTCGAATCTGTTTGTTTTTTAAGAAGAAATTATGCTAATTTAAACAAGAAAGCTACAGTGAGAAATAAATTGTTGCACATCTTACTCAGAAACATCACATAACAAGGTCATTGTGGCTGAGGCAATTATTTTGGCAAATTGTTGTGGAGGGATAAGAGCTAATAACACAAGTTACAACCACCGAATTGCACATGTATGTCTCAATGCTCAATGGATAAAGAAATTTATTTCTGTAAATTAGCAATAGGATAAACAAGGCTGTGCTCTATATAGACATCTCTGTGCAGGAACCAGCATTGCCAGATGAAGACATATTGTTATTTGAGCAACAGGTTTTTCTTTGTCTTGTTATGTGAATTAAACTCAGTATCAACAGCTACATCAGAGCAGCACCTGCGATTTCTCAGAGGATGGGACTCAGATAATTCCCTCTTTTAGGGCACCACATAGAGAGGACATAAGTCTACTAAGAAAAAAAATTATGATCATATTAGTCACCAATAAATGTGTCAGCTTTGCAAAGGAAAATATTTAATCTCTGAGAGCAAATGCAGCTCTTGTCTGTGGCACTTTGTATAAATGCAGAAAGGTGGAGCTCTGCACACAAGCACTGCTGCCACCCTGGAGGTGACCCAGCCCTGGGAGCCCAAGGTGCACTGCAGGTCCTCTAAGTGATCCCCAGTGCTGTAATTGCTTGTTAGGTTTCATTTGGGGAAAAGAATAAAACAAACAAACAATTCTAGGAGTTAGGTTGGTTTTCGTTGTCAGTTTGTTGGAGTTTTTTGGGGGCAACCTGAGGATTTTTCAAGCATTATCAGCAGGAGGACTGGAGAATGAGCAGGTAAATACAGCTTTTCTCCCAGGAGGGAGCTAGCCAGTGGTCAGCTCGGTTCTCCAAGCCTTCTGTACACAAACCTGCTGATGCACAGCCTGGGAACACAATTCTGGCTAATAGACCAAACAGTCCCATTACACAAGTCTAAGCTATAATAAAAGAAGTTTGAGGCAGTGATTGCACCATAGCACTCTCCTACAGGTACCACAAAGCAGAGACAGCACATAGGCCTAGTCCCAGGAGGGCTATTTTGGAGAGAAAGAAATGCAGGATGTTACCCTCGATCAACTGTGAAACACGGCAAGGAGAAAAAAAGGGAACAGAAAGTGCCTCAGCCAGTACAAATGACAAAAATCTCATCTGTCTTAAGACTCTGGGCAAGGAATATAAAGTTTTAAAGCAGAAAAGAGTAAGAAAAAGTAAAATGCTTGATCCACAGCTCAAGGGCACACTGGAAACAGTTCTTCTACCTCATGCAGACATAAAATTGCTAGAAGGATGTTCTCATAAACAAAGTGCTGGAGGCCATGCCATCGTCCACCTCCTCCTGTTTCTCTCTACATCTAAGGAAGGCAAGTACATCTCATAAAACAGAAGATGCACACGTTTCAGGAATATCCCAGAGGCAAAAAGAAAGAATAGTGAAACAGTAACAGCTTTCAGAGCTGGTGATACAGCCTCTTCTATTTAGGTTAAAAATCCTCTAGGGCCTGTTCCTACTTCTGATTTCCACACACTTGCTGGATTTTCCACAGCTTCATTATTCAAAGAAAATCGCTGGGTTTTACTAAGGTTGGCCATTGGGGGCAAAATTCAGCAGCAACAGAAAGTCAGATGAAGGTATTTGCACCTTGTAAGTCCCAGTCTCACTCTCTGGGGCACCACTTAGGTACCCATTAAACCCTCCGGGCTTGAACAGAATTGAAGTGAGGGAACAGAGACCTAATCTTTTTCCCTCCCATTCTTTTATGCCCTGAAAAATGTTTTACATTAAGATTTACTCCTTGTTAACGTTTGCCTACCTAATCATTGCAAACACTTTCACAGTTTGTTTTGAAAAGGTCTAAATGCAGCTCACTGATGTTTTAAACAGACCTTGATGCTTCCATTGCAGCAGAACAAAGGGAATGAAAGGGAAGGTGGAAAAATAACAGCACAAACCTCGGAACAGAGCTAACTCAGAATTTATAAGCAGAGTGGAAAACTGATAGAAAGGCTAAAGATCTCTTCACAGAATAACTGCCCTCCTCGCCACTGATATGATTATACAACTTGATAGTTCCTCTGCCCTGAAACAAGTCCTGGGATATACTCCTTCTCAGGCCAATGCAGAACTTATAAAATAATAAAAAGATGGTCAGCTCCATCCATTAATTTATTCACACAATTGCCCAACATTTAGCTGACAAAAGAAGCCAAGTAGACCTTGATGCTTTTTTAATATCCAGATGAAATGGCACTCAGACAGATTTAGTGCCTGATTTAAAGCAAACTGATGGCTAAGTTATACATTTAGATAGGGATGCTGGGGTAAGGTCAAACCACTATCATTAACATCCCAAGGAGGAAGGCTGATAATTACTAATGCTTAAAAGCACCAGCAGTCTACTGATTACATGGATTTTCTCAGACTTTTGTTCAGCCAGTTTCTCAAGTAAAAAATAGCATTCAAAGACTTTTAGCTCATACAATGTAAGCCTCAGTCATTAGTAATCCTTGGAGCTTGACTTCATTTGAGCCTGTTCTGGGTCTGGATAGCAATTAGTATTGCCCTCCAGGTAAGGGAGTGTAGATTTATTCCCCAGAGGTGGTTTAACTTCCTCAACCTACTTTAAAATTAGATTTACTCTGTTACAAATCGTAAGTGTTAAATGACTAAAACTATTAAACAAGGAATACTGCTGGGCTAAAGCATTTAATGGTTTACCACAGTATTACCATTTTTATGGTCTATTAAAACAATTGGAAGAATATCAGCAGTATGAAGAATCAAGTAATTTATATACAAGTTTGATAAAGTACCGTATGTTTGAGCAAAAAGCGAGCTCATTTTCTTACACTTAAGAAAATTAGAGGAAAGGATCTTTTAAAAGAAAAGGTTCCTTTAGAGTTGAAGTACATTTATTTTAAACTGAATTTCTAAAAGGATGTACAGCATACATCTTATTGCCAAGATTTTCTTGCTTTACACAGCTTGTTACAACCCAAATGCAGATGGTCTAAACCAAGACCACAAAACTAACCGGCGCAAATAAGATATTAAAAACGTGTCTTGAAATGAATTCATTTCTGTGCTACAGGCCCATCTCTCCTCTTTTTCTCCCCTAGTTAATGTTGGCACCAAGGCCATCAATATATCAAATTACCCTACAGTGTTCTGAGTCTTTGCACGACTGAAACCTGGAAATAACAAAATCCTTGGTGCAATGGCTTCCAAGAAATTTAGAGTCCAAGAAATCATACAGCAAGTTACTACCAGAACTTCTTTTCAAATGAGAACTCAAGGTATGTTTTATTTAGTCAGTTTATCGCTTGCCCTTGACTAAACATTCAAGTAAACCACTGTTTTGCCCATTTACTTGAAAATATCCCCAAGAAACAAACAAACAAAAAAACCTTGAAATGGGAAACTCTCAAACAAATTCCTTCCTTACTGGTCTTGCAACAGAGTTTTGCCACTCAAAAGAGAAATGCTTGGTCTGCTAATGAAGTCTGAGAAACTGTTCAAAAGAAGTTTTACTTTTTGATTAACTCATCACAGCAAAAGCCAAGTGCAGCACAGCTCTTTAAAAACTCAAAGCTCATACAGCTGCTTCAGGGAGCCCAAGGATGAGGTTAATAGGGACAGTAGCACCAATACCTAAAGTAAATGAGATAACTGCATATGAAACCACAGCTTTGAAGGAAACTTGCTGTTATTCTTAATGATCTTCCTCTCAAACAAATTTGAAAGTCTTTGCTTAGGCAGACAGAAACACTAACTGGAAAAATCTGATTTCTACGAAGTAACAAAAGAGCTCTGGAAGGTCACAATCTGCACAAAATGCAGGCAGGTAAACATGGAAATACTGGGGCACAAAGTGCTGCCAGACATGATTTTTTTGAAACAAAGAGCATAGGGGTGAAGATATCCATGACAACAAAGAATTTCCTAATAGAGATCATCAACTACCTGGGTCACTGCTGACAGTAAAATTACTAGGAACTGAACAGATGTATTGGCCTGTAGTCAGGCATTATCACTTTTATAGTAAAAACCTCATAATTACAAAAATTTAAAGGTAATTCTATAGCTCTCAAAAATACTTTCTATTTCCCTATTTTTAATAGGGTGCATTAAACATCTTGATAACATTACCTTAAACACCAATTACATTGCACACAGAATTCATCTTTGAACTGGTTGCTCTGTGCAAGGCTAATCCATGAAGTGTGATGAGCCTTCATGCACTAATTAAACAACTCAAGACCAATCCACCTCTTGGATCCCCTTGGAGCACACAGTGCAAAATTCACACAATGTTGGAGTAGCACCTGAGCAACAGTTAACTCAGCACAGAGAAATAATGAGCCCCAACAGGGACAAAGGGATACAGGACTAATGCTGTATAAAATGCTCTCACAGGACTGCATTGTAGGAACCAATAGGTTGGTAGAAATATTCAGTTCAACTGCTTCCCCAATGTCACTGTAAATTTAAGATATCATGTCACTAGGAGAAATTTGGAATCCTTACCTGCAAGATTTTCACTGGTTTTTTGCAAATTGAGAGCAACAACACTGAATGTTTTTTGTAGGTTAAAAGAAATTATTTGCAGAGATATCAGAGTTCTCATAATTTCTGCCTTACTTTTTCAGTGAAGTTTTTTATTATCATTTATTATCATCATCTAACCCAACTAACACTTATCAATTACTGCCTTGCTGCAGCTAAAAAACCAACCAAACAAAACAAACAAAAAAAAAAAAACAAACAAGAAAAAAAAAGACAACAACAACAAAAACACAAAAAAATCCCCCACACAATAAAAATTACAAGATATCTTAAAGTAAGTTATTCACTTTCCAGACTGCAAGACCTTTGAGGGTAGAACTCTTTTTTTACTGCAATCTTAGTGAGCAAAACCAGATTGGCCCTAATTCTTGCCGTGTTCTCAAAAAGTAATCACTAGTCAGTATCTAAAAATGATGACAACTTTTACCAGCATCCCTGATTAACACCTTGTGTATCCACCCGCCTTTTTGCACTGACTTTTCACCCCTGTAGTTCTGCCAAGCAACAACACTCCAGTCATCTGGAGGAACTTCTCCTTTACCTGTCTCTGAAAGAACAGAGAGCCCGGTACATAAATTTGATTGATGACTACAAGAAAAACTGTTAGTACTTATACACTGTGTAAAAAATGTGTGGATTTTGAGACCTCTTGCTTTAGACAGAGCTGGTCAATATTGGAAGCAGACCTTGAGCACTGGCAAAGAAACACCAGCTTAGATGTGCTTTTGGCAAATCTAGTCACCACTGGTTTTTAAGGCACACTTTTAACTGTGCTGTCTGATTTCTTCCAATATCACCTGGGGGATTTTAATTTTTCCTTTCTCTCCCAAAGGCATGACAAGCATTTATCACAGTGATGTATTTCTGTGAAACTTCTTCACTGTTCATTTTTAAATTTCTTATAGGATTTATTGGCATCATACTTTCCATTTCATTTGTAGCAGGAAGACAGAACAAACAAACAAACCAACAAAAATAAACCTTGCACTGCAAAAGCAAAAAATGGCAAGGAATGGATGTTCTTAATGCCTCTCAGATCGCTGCACCTCAAACAGACATTGCAAAACTTCCAGATTCATAAAACAAAGACCCTGATATGTCTCATTAATGTTTGTATATGGGAGTAGCTGACACTGGGAAACCTAAAACATGGCAAGGCCATAGCCCATGGGTGGGAACTGCTCATGTCTTCACACATCAAGTGACCTTCAAAAATCCCATGGATGATGTACTTCAGTGCAATCAGTGAGTTTTCAGACTCTGTTTTATACTTCTTTGCTTTGTGGTTTTAAGACAAGTGTTTGATGTCATTTGAAGATAGATTTTTGTGGTGTATTGCAGATCAGGGTTAGGCTGAGCTTCTGTTCTCTCTCACAAAGGAAATCCTTCAGACACATCCATAAAACAGCAGGAAGGACACCTACTGTCCTTATATATTCATATCATAATGTCTTTGCTTCTTTCTTGAGGATTTTTTCCTAGCAAAGCATATCAGACAAGATCAGTATCATCATCAATACCATCACAGGGAAGCTGCTGGCAGCATCCCAGCTGTTAATTAACCCCAGCTCTGTCATACCTGATTACTTTGAAAAGTACTTTAGAAGAGTTGAATTAAAATAAGATAAATAAGGATAAAACATTTAACTAATATTGAAAAGACTACTATCTTCACCGTAGGCACGAATGGCACTCTTTGTACCAGGGAAGAGGGAATTGATTTAGAGGCAGCTCAGAATTTAGACCTCCACTTCACTCCAAGCTTAAGATAAACCTCCTCTTGAGAGCCTGATAAAACCACAGGTATGTGTGGAGGGGATAAAAGTGTAGAACAGTAAGGCCTAAATACATGGGAGGCTGCACATGACTAAAAAGATTTGTGTTGCTCCTGTAGCAGCACCTACATTGTGCACAGCAGATAAAAGGAAAGGACAGAGCAAATACGCACCCTGCTCAGGTGAATGGGCAGAAGCAGAATCAGATGGATACAAAATGATGCCTTGGCTTCACCTCAGCCTAATTGCATCTTGTCAGCATATGGAAGAACATATGCAGAACTGAGTAATAACTCATCTTTTTCCTCATCAGCTTTAGGATGGTATTTCCCATTTAAATCAGTGGAGCAGAATCACACAGAGCAATGCTTTTACTATGCACAATGTCTTCATGTTTCACTTCAGTGTTATGTATCATCAGATTCAGATCTTTGTAAGCAAATAAACTTTCCTGACCTACTGAAAAAAAACCAGGATTATGAAAAACAAATGTCCCCTTCAGGATTTTACTACTAAGCAAATAAACAAGACAGTCAAAGATCAGTATGCAGGCCACCTAAGAGAATGATATTAAAAGATTTTCACTCTACTTACAATAGAAAAAAGAGGATTTTAAAGTACTTTTTCCCCAAAAGTTGGGAGAAAAAAAAAAGGAGAAAAAATATTTGTTCAGTTTCTTGATGGGAAACAAAAAATAGAAGTTCAAATGTCTCAGTGTTGCGAGCAGGCCAAAAGCATAAGCACAGCCCAAGCAGGGGTACAAATCCTTAGATAAGATGCTGAAAATCTTAGGATCTTTTCTCAAAGGTGGGACTCATGTAAAATGGTCCTTAGTGTGCTGAAGCCTGGGCAGGAAAATCCAGGAAGAGAACTGACAGGAGTAAAGGAAAGTTCCCCCCAGCTCCCCAAACATTCACATGGTGACAGAGTATTTTCTAATTAGGTAACATTAATCAAAAATCCTAGTAATAGCTCTGCTATCTGTGCCCTTTATTTCAGTCACAGATGTATTTTAATCAGGATGCCCTGAAAGAAGAATAAGCCATATAAGACATCAATAACCCTCGAATTTCTTCTCACTGTAAGATTTTCTGCCCTTGAATTTCTTTGCCTGGCCCACTGTTCTTCAGTTATGGACAGGGTAAATATCACTGAGTGAACTGCTTCCATTTTTTCCCATATGTTAAAAACGTAATAGTCTTGTTATATGGCAGTCAGGGTTTCCTGTATATGTTTGGGTTTTTCCATGAACTTTTGTATACTAGGTTTTCTTTGGTTGTTTTTGTTCCTCTGAGCCTATGAGGTGCAGCATGAAACAGTAGCCAGATCTAACAGCAGATCATAACTGTAAAATACCTTTTGGAAGACTTCAGGGTTTGCCATCTCCCTATTTTATTGTCTAAATAACATCTCTCAGCAGACTGTTTCAGACTATCATTCTTCTTTGGCATTAAAAATTTCTTGTGGTTAAACAAAAAAAGCACAAAGGAAATGTTTGTCCAAAACATTCCTTAATCACAGAATCACCTCTGAATTTAGGAGAGAATTTGCTTAAATAAGAATTGATCAAATATCCCAGGGATCATTAGAATCATTCAAGACAACTCCAAACTGACTGTGACATTGGAGAGTAAAGCAGCACCTCCCACACTTACATTCTTTGCCTCTCCATCTCTTTCTTGCCTGTAACTTCAACCTTGTGAGTAGCAAGAACGTTGTCTTTATTTTCGTCCTTTTTGCTTAGAAGCGTGAGAAGCAGAGAATTATTTCAGAAAAACAAAATATAGGGTTTTGAGATCTTCTGAGAGCAACCGCCACTACTGCCACAATATTGTGTGTCAAAAAATATGCCCTTAATCTTGTCAAGACAGGAAACCACACAAAGCAGCATAATGAGATTTCTCAACTAGAAGAGGTTTGGTGAGGAGGGGGTTAAAGCCAGGAGTGGGAAACAGATGCAGAGGAGAAGAGTGGGAAGGCTGAACACTGAGAAATCACTTTGGAGACTGTAACTAACCTGACTACATGAACTATATTTCTCATACCTCTGAGGGCTAATGGGAAAACCAGCTTTGAACAGTTTGCACACTGGGAATAAGAGCATCCTGACAAAAGTGAGTGGAAGCCAAATTAGATGGTTGCTCAAATAAAGCTTGACAAGGAACCTTTAACAGGCTGGAGAACCTAAGGACCACAAACTTCACAGCAATATTACAGGATGAATAGGGCTGGGGCACAGCTGAGCATGGAATAACTCCACAAAACCCCTTCACGGGATATAGTTAGGTAACAATGTCTCAAAACAAAGGGAGTAAAGGAGAAGTAGTTTGGTTACTACTTAACTTATGGTTACTGTTAATACCATCAGTTATGGTATTAACAGAGCTCTTTTAACTAGGATAGCCTGACCAAGTATAATGCAGCACTTGTGCAAATTAAAGCTTCTAAAGAGCTTTTAGTAGAGCAGAAAACAATTGCAAAAATTTTCTCGACATACACATATAAAAGAGTAGGGCAACAGTTCCTAAACCCCTCAAATCTAAAAAAAAAGCCAGGTTGAAAAGATTGGGTTCACCTGACAGGTTACCTCTCATTTCTTCCAAGTTGTCTTTATGAAGACATCATCTCTCCAAAGATACATTCCAATATCCCAGACAAGAAACTCAACAGGAGAGAGCCAAATATTTTGCAAAAAAAACCCCAGGAGGGACACAAAACACTAATGACCTATTAGTGTACTTCACAAAGGGCAAGGAGCCTATGTATTCTGTTTTCACTGGAATATCTCAAGTTTACAGTGATGTTTTCCTGTCCTGAACTTGCTTTCTGAACAGCAGTACATGCAGTGAAGTTTCAGGTTTCCATCTTATCAACAGAAGTATTTTATTTTGGAGCAATTATCAACTGTTCATAATCCCTGCAGGCTCTAGCAAATCTTTGGATCTCACAAGACAGAGACTGACTTACTTAAGATCTAAAAACACATATTGAGACAGTGAATATTATTTGGATTGAAAGTAAAATCTGAGTGCATACTACCTGAAGTTCATGCCTTTCTCAAAAAAAAAAAAAAAAAGGAATGCTAAACATGTGGTGCCTGGTAAGGGAGTTTAAGACATTTGTTTATTGTGAAAAAATTCTTAGTAACCCTCCTGCTTTAAGGCCTGGCAGCACTGACAGACATGGGCACATTATTCTTAAAATTTGCTTTTAAAGGATTACTAAACTTTAATACAAAACAAAATTTTGTCACAGACATGCATGTCTCGTTCATGTTGCCATCATGGTCACCTTCAGTTTGGGCTCCTTTCACTGAACAGCCTACTTTGAAAGCCAATTAAATTACTTTCAATTCAGCTGAGAAAAAGAAAGTGGTAGTTCTTTCAAATGGCCTATTTGGAGAAACTTGAGGATTGATCCTTTCTTCCATTGTACCAGCTTTCCATCAATGCAACTCTGATAGTGTCAGTGTAGCTACACTGGCAAAACACTGGTTTAACTGAGGAGAGAATCAAACCCTTTACTTGTAACAATTTCTGTCAAGAGACCAGACTAAGTCACTTTAATTGAGTTCCTCTCGCTTTCATTGTACAGAAACAAAGGAGGAATAAAAAGAGATCAAAGAGCCCTTATTTGGAACTAACATAATTGTGTCCCTTGGAGAGCACAGCGAGCCTGAGATTACTGAAAGGAGATAGACTCTGAATATAGAAACTTGACAACAATGACATTACAATGTTTTAAGGGGAATAAAAGGCATATACAGGGCGATTTATTGTAACTTTTCATCATTTTGCCATCGAAGGAGTGTGTGTTCTAGTGTCTCTTTCACTATCACATATATCACTTAAATTTCTCTTACATTTCAGCTTGTGGGAATAGGTTTCATCTATATATTACTTTAAATGACACACCTAACAGACTGCAGTAGGCTGGAAAATTTTAATTTCCTAATAGATTTTTTAAAAACTGTTTTCTAGGCTTGTAAATTCTGTATTAAACAGGTGAATAACACTTTCCAAATCTGAAGAGAGGGCGTGCAAGGGTAAACTGCCATAAAGTGTCAGTGGACAAAAAAAAATCCAAACCAAGCAAACAAAAAACCAAAACCAACAACAACAAAAAAAAGACATTTGGCTCTCTGAAGAATCAGGCAGCATATGCCCTTGCCTATAACTTCAGCACTTCACCATGCAAAGGTGAACAAATGCCACAATATAACAGAATACATGCACAATAATGAGTCCTCTGAGCTAATAAAAGTAATTGTGTATACAAACTATAAACAAACTTCAGATTTAGGACTCAAAAAATAAAATTATGGCTTCTGAAGGCAACTTAGGAAGTTAAATGCTGTTTTGGAGATCCAGGAGTGAAACACCATTAAATAATCAGCCTTCAAAGACCTGGCATTTAAAACACTTTTCATAAGACATTGGGAGGACTCAGAGAAAAAAATGGCTTTTTGAAAGCTTAGCAAATGCACAAGAAATTCAAATATATAAAACCCATGAAGTAGTACAGGCAATATACAGAGATACCTACAGTTCTAGCTAAAAACATGCTCAAAGTAGTTGTTTGGGTACATCTTGTGTTGCCATTTAAAAAATTAGTATTTGGTAGATGCTTCTGTACCAGTAATAAAGCAATATTTGACTATTACTAAGGATGAGGACTTCATTACTTATCAGAAACAGTGAAAGGAAAGTCTGAAGGAAGGAGTGCTTCTTAACCAAGTAGTATGATCCAAATTTCCAGGCAGGCTGTGCATCCCCCCTGGAGTCCTGCAGCCATCATTAGGCTCCTGCTCTGCTCAGAAATCGGTGATGGCTGCCTCTCCTTCCTCCCCTGTTTCCAGAGGCAGCCCAACAACACCTTATGAATGAGAATCTGAACTCGTTTCTGCAAAGCTCTTCTCACTGTGGAGAAATCGAACCAGAGAAACACAAACAAAAAGCTCAAGTGACACAGTGAACAACAGAAACAAAATAGAGTCCGTGAGTCATTTATGGGTACAATCAATTACAAACAGAGCACAAGCTTTTTCATCAGGTCAGAACTGTCAAAACACACTGAATCTGCCAGTGTAGGCTAAGTGGAGCTACAGAGGCATGATAAAGGATTATCTGGTAGAAGAAAAGACTTTTTAATGTTTTGAAGACTGATAAGGAAACCATTGCTTGGAGCTATAGTAAAACTACTGCTTGCTTGACACCCCTTCCAATTGTGAAGCCAGACTGCCTGGTACCATTCCTTTAAAGATGTGGTTATCACAAATTCGAGCTCCTCTCCGGGGTTAAATCTCTAAACAACATCAGGGAAAAAAATCAGCTATGTGAGAGATGTAGCTGGGCTCAAGTACAAAGTGTGGCTCACAAAATAGGATAAAAACAAACAACAAAACCCCACAGAATAATGGAAATAAAACTTCCCAGCAAAGAGAGTTAAAGGCACTTCACCTTTGCAGGAAAAGAACAAGGTGGGGATTTGCTGGCCCCAAGTTGTATCAGACAGTTTATGTCTTTACTGGAACAACTCACCCAGGATTACTTTTAGCCCAGTCCTCTAGAGGCTGAGGATGATTCCAACCTGAAGTAAATACCTCGTTTGCACAGAGGTTAAAAGAAGCTTTAGCTTAAATTTTGACTAGAATCTGTCTCTTTTGCAGCAAAGCTGAAGGCAAAGATCATTGACAATAGCCTTCCCCTGGTTATACAAAGTGCAACAAGCAGGAGGAAAGAACATCCCAGAGCACAGCTTTAGGATATGCTTTCAGGAGCACATATGCTGGTAGAGGCAGAGCTACTGCAAGAGAAATTAGGCTTAATTACAGGAATTCTTGCACATGGGCAAAGCTGGTTTGATCTGACATGTTAATCTTGGAACAAGACCTACCAGAATTATTCACTGTAGTCAAATCCTCACTGAGGACAACAGTAGAGTTCCACTTGCCATTCCAAAGTGGAATACTGCAATACCTGTCCACACAAAGGCAGTGCCAAGGTAAGGTGCTCAGCAGACATGGGAGAGAAAAACAGGCAATGAGGAGGGAGCAGCTCCCCATTCAAACTTCTTAAACAGAAACCTGTTTAAGAGGAGAAGAAACAGCTATAAGAATTATTTTCTCAGAGAAAACAAACCCACTTAATCAAGATTGCTGTTGTACCTGAAGAGGTATAACCATAGAAAAGGATCTTGCAGAGACAACCCTGGCAAGACAAGATCCTGTGTTTTCTCTCAGAGGCAGGAACAGTTCCTCTCATTATTTTAATATAGTCAATTGTATAAAGGTTTTCCTTCAGACTACTCAGTGAGAGACTTGTCATAAATTCACAGGGCCAGAAGAAAATATCACAGTACATTTTATACACTTGCAAATGAGGAGACAGACCAAGGAGGGAGGTTTAAGACTGGAATTCGTTAAGGAGGATGGGCTACTAATACTACTATGTGATCACTCATCAATATTTAGGAATACTGGTTTTATTTTAGCTGATATATAAAGACAAACAATTGTGAATTAAAAGCTTTCCAAGCACATTTTTCTATGCACATACATCCTTCACAGATCCTGAGGATTTATATTAAGATGTTTGAAAAATAATAATAAAAAAATAAAAACCATAAAAGGACAAATTGTCTACCAGATTTCCCTCCTCACCCCTCCCCCAAAGTTACAGAATTGCTTTGCAGTAGCTTTACTGCATTGAATTACCCAATTATCTTCTAAATTATAAAAGGCAAATCTTCACCACCAACTGTTCCTAGGACTGCCAGGATGTGCAGTGTTGCAAAACTGTAGCAAAAATGTAAACAAAAAAGCCCTACTGAACAGGGAGGCTGGATGGCCACATATGCCAATCCCAGCGGCTTCAATCAAAGGAGAGATTGTTTCACAAATAAACTAAGCCAGTGCAACTAATAAACTCCTGCTCTAATTACTGGCTGCAGATGTATCAACTGAAGCAAATGAGACGCAGGCAGCCATTAATTATCTAATGAGGCCAGCAGTGTTTCTGATGAGGTGGGGCTGATTAAATATTAAACAGTAGCATATGGTGAGTGCCAAGAACAAAAGATTTGATTCTGACTCTCTCTAGATATAGATATATATATATAAAATACAACATTGCATTAAAAAAATCCCCCTCTGCTAAGACAGAAGAGCAATCTCACTCTGAGAAAGGTAATTAGGACAGAAATGGAAGCACAAAACTCAAAGGGAGCCTAGTGAGATCTGACTTCTGAAGGTGTAACACAGATGAAAAGGTTTCACATTAAAGGGATGCCAAAAACATTTAGGCATTGCAGCAGTCATCTCTTTGTTTAACCCTTCTTAGTTAATAAGACCTGCAATTGTTTCCTTTTTCCCCCCTTTTATTTCTTCCCTTATCTTTTACTGGAAAAGTCTCAATGCTCACTCAAACAGCATGAGCAGTACCTAACAAATCCATCCTTATAATATTCCACAAAGAAATGGGAAGTACAAGAAGGGGGAGTGCAATCATTGAAGTGTTATTAGGGCCAGCTAGGTAGGACAGACTCTGAACTGCAGGAAGAGCCTAACCTTGCTCACACAGATGTCAAGCCCACTGAAGCCAGCTAATCCCATCAGACTTAAGTGGGCCACCTCCAGCCAGCACACCACAGAGCTTGAGATGAGCCACATGGGAATTTTTTCTCCCCCTCCTGTCACTCCTCTACCTTTCATCACAGACATCCAGTGATGCAGCAACTCCTTGCCATCCCAGAATCACCCCGTACCAAAGGGCAGAAGATGCAGGACACAGCACGATGAACCCTGCCCAGCTTCTAAAAGAGGATAAACTGCTTTACTGCTCAGTGATGCTGGATGGTTTGGCTGCACCCTTACCCCTGTGCACTATAATATTTCAGTCTAAGAATTCTGGGAACAACCAGAGGTGTTGTGGGTTTGCTTCCCACACACATGTCAGGTCAGCCTGATTTGTCTCAAATTCAACATACAGCTGTTGAGCTGCTCAGTGCAAGTGATCTGTGCACCCACAGGAGGGAAAGACTCATTTCTGTGTTTGAAGCAAACTCTGATCTGGCTGCTGGAAAGCTCTATCTGGACTCCAAGAGAACCATAACTTTTTGAGAAACTTGAGAAAACCCCCTTAAATCTGCCAGGAGGAATTTGCAAAGGTAAGGAAAAGAAATTCAGATATAAAGTCGACTATATAGGAAGGGAAATTGGGTCTGGAAATGGCAATGACTGCATGTTCTCAGAAATTTCTGAAGGCTGCTTTTTTAAACTCTTAATAAGCCAAAGAGTATTTGCTGTTTATTTCAAAATATGCTCAGATGGCAGTCACTCATCACATTTTACATTGTTACAGTGACAATGCAAGTGTCCTAAATCCATCAGATTTTTTAGCTGCCATTTGTATCAGGTTATTACGGAAAGAGCCCATTTTTATCTCAGGCCTTCATGCAGTAACATGAAGAATCAACGAGTCACTATTGGTTACCTAGGAAGAGACCACATTTTTGGAACACCTTGGCTTTTACAAATGGTTTCCCTAAACATGAAAGAATGGTTCTCCCCTATCTGCCTTTTTTTTCTATTTTTTTTTTTTATATATAATATCCTTCTTTATTATAATCTCCTTAATATCCATCTGCTACCCTTTAGGCTAAAGCTTCTTAAATTCAAATATAGGGCTATTTTTATCACAGAAGAATATGTAAAGCAATAGAAACATTTTAATGGATTTTTGTGCCTGTGGCCCTTTTTAGCTGAATTTCCATAATGAAATCCAGTTACAGACATTGGTGCTGCTACAGCTGGCTGTTCACACAAATAAAGAATGAACATTTTTGTCTCGTAAGCCAACCCAGTAAAAAAGAGTGCAATAGCTACCTACAGAAATCACAGGGGGTTTTTTCTCTCTTGGTGCTTTAGTATAACTGTATATAACTGTATTTTTACTCCAATTGGGCATAACAAACAAGATAAAGTCACAACCTTACATTTAGGTTATAAATAAGTTGTATAAAGTCATTTTCATAAGTAGTAACTAACAAAATGAGAATATTTTGTTTTCTGCAGGAGCATTCAGGAACATCAAAATAGCTTCATAAAAACAGCTATATGTAAAAACATTCACAATAAACATCCATGTAAGCTGACTCTTCATATTAAAAGTCTAGAAAAATATTTTTCTAATAATATTTTAAGGGTACCAATTCTTCTCCACAAAATATTTTATTATTTTCCTGTAGCTCTAAACGAAGCTGAGCAGAAAACAGTTTCTTGTATCATAAACAATGTTAAAATTTAAAATGTTTTGTCAGGTCTCATCAGGGAGAAAACAACAGTTTTAAAGAGGGGAAACTAAATATCACACCCATATCCCTTAGAGAACAGCAAGAAGTTCTTCTCATATAGGAATTCAAGCCAGCCCAAATCCAGAGGCCAGGTTGTGTTGGGATGGCCCATTTCTAACGATGCAAGACAACCAGCACTCAGACAGAAAAGCCTTAGTAGCCACAAAAATATTTTTTAATCATTATTTATACATTAAAGTACCAGGTGGCAAAGTGATCAGTGACAATCTTGAGTCTAATCATAACACAACTCAGCCTCGTGTCAGTTTGACTGAATTACATTGGTATCCCAACTGCTCAGCCATTATTAATATTTTTTTAATCAGGCCCAAAGTACCTTAAAATGGGCACTTAGACACTGAAACGCTGCAGAGATATAACAAATAGCAACATTCACGGGAGCACCCGAGACATTTAGAAGCCTTTCTCACTTCTAAAACCAGGACCTCAGCATTTCTGTAATGTTTATCTAGCAATTACTTCTCAAATCTCATTTCTGTTTCCAGAAGCCTTCACCATTAATTGCCTCAGAGTCTATACAAGGTGTGATGAGCCTCTGCATTTTTATAAATGCCCTTCTGCAGAAAGAGTTCTGAATAGTTTGTAATTGTTCTATGTGGGGGTGCTTAGCACTTAACACCTATAATACAATACTTCTCCTATTTCAACAGTAATATTGTCTGAGATGCTAAATCCAGGAAAGTCTTTTGATTCTGATTGGTATATATTTAATTCTAATGATTTAATTATTCTAAACCCAGTGTGTACTTTACGGTGACTGTTGAGAAGTACATCACCCTCCTTTCCCTGTGAAAATTCAGCATTGCAACATGTTCCTTTGACTTACTGTTAAAAATATTTCTCCCCAGGTTTTACCTGGAGAGTGTCCCCATTTATACAGGAGTTGGCTTCTTAGCACAGCAGGCTGTTTTGCTGTTGCAGTGAACATTCCACCACGTAAAAATAAGCACATATCAGAAAATAAGTGTGAACTTTGCTGTTAAACACTGCTGAGCATCTGACACTGTCTGCAGGTAACATGGGCCCAGAGGCAGCAGGGACTGCTGGGATGGTGGGTGGCAAAGCCAAACCATCCATCCAGGTAAAGGTGGTGAAGGAATGTGCTCATGGAAGGAATGCAGTGGGTGGGCAAATAGGAACCCAAGGAGTTGTTGTCTGCCCAGCCAAGGTTTTCAGAGTGTAACAATCTGAGCTATCTAACACAGATGTGTATGAGGTCAGGGAGAAGCCATGAGCTGGATGCCAGATGCCCTCCAAAGCCACTCTGTCATTCCCTTCCTCAGCTGGACAGGGGAGAGAAAACATAATGAAAGGTTCAGAGGTTAAGACAAGGTCAAGGAGATATCACTCCTCATGCTCTTATCCTGCTCCAGCATGGGGTGCAGTCCCTCGGGAACAAACTGCTCCAGGGTGGGTGTCCTGTGAGGCCACCAGTCCTGACAGGAGCCTGCTCCAGTACAGGAGTCACAGCCTCCATCAGACATCCACCTGCTCCAGCATGGGATCCTCCTGGGGCTGCAGGTGGATCTCTGCTCCCCCTGGGACCTCCCTGGGCTGCAGGGGCACAGCCACATCTCCATGGGCTGCACCACAGGCTGCTGGGGAATCTCTGCACCTCCTGCACCACCCAGGGTCTGCAGGGCTGTTCCTCTCACGTGTTCCCACTCCTCTCTCTGGCTGCAATTTGATCTTTTTCCCCTTCTCAAATCTGTTGTCCCAGAGGTGCTGCCATCACCAGTGCTGGGCTCAGCCTTGGCTAAGGGTGGGTCAATCCTGGAGCCGATGGCATTGGCTCTGTTGGACATGGGAGAAGCTTCTGGCAGCTCCTCACAGAAGCCAGCCCTGAGCCCCCCCACTACCAAAATCTCACCACACAACCCCAATATAGCCTTCTAAGCATTTTCTGTATTCCTGTGTGGAAAAAGAGATGTAATGTATTTTCAGAGGGACTCAGCTCCTGCAGGATCCTAAATTGGCTCATTTAATCTACATGGGTACTTGAATCCTCACTTAAGACATTAGTTAATTAAGCCACATTAAACCACACAGGCAAAAAGGAGGCTATGTTCAGATAAATTTAAGGCTCTGATTTTCTGATTTAAAACCACAAAGCAAAGTCTTGCAGAGAGCCCAGCCTGGTGCTCCCTCATTAACTCAGCATATTGTGACATTTATAGATCTCGCTCAGGACTTGGAAACCAAGGAAAATAGAGGTTAGCAGCAGTGAAACAAAACTGTAATGCTGCAGAAAAATAAGGTTTGTGTCCACACCATGAGCTCACACAAGAACATTCTGCCTTGTGGGCATTCAGAAATCTGTCCTATGCCCATGTGAATGTTTTCATGGTCACAAGAACTTGTGTGCTGCAATTTGAAGATCTCTTTTCTATAGACACATCAGTAATTCTGTCTGTAAGCAGAACTCATCACTGAGTGAGCTAAATAACCACATCCAAAGAGAAAGTAAGCAAGGAAAATGAGTTTTTCAGGAAAAAATCATAAACTGGAACAAGATTATTTAAAACGTTCAAGTAAGCTCAACTTATTAAACAAATACTAGCTAAGAAAGAAAGGCTATACACAAACAAGCAATAAAACAGTAAGAAGAGCAAAACCAAAAAAATAATTACTTGGCTAGGGTCCACCTGTAAGTAAGTACAGTGCTAGATGTCAGAGGGCCTTCCCTCCTCTCCCAGAAGTTTATCCTGGCTTCAGGCATCCTTCTTTGAGTCAAGTGTATCCTTACTGCTACATAAGTGCTTGAGGTTTTAGGAAGTAGAAAGGGGCTGAAGCTGAGATTTCTGAATTTTGGAGTTTTTCTCTTCCTGGCTTTGCTTGTTGCTCTTAAGCAAAATAACTTAATTATTTCATAAGATAAAAACTGTAGTGCTGTGTAGGCTTTGCTTTCCCTCCCACATCTTTGTTTCTGAAAATTTTAGGAATTTTATACTATCAGTGTTTTGCAGAAATATCTCTACATAGAAACAACAGGTATCCAACTCAGAAACAAACACCTCAGGCAGGGAAAGCTGTAAACTCCTTCTGTCTTCCAGACTGAGAGTTTAAATACAAACCCCTCCCCTCCTTACCTGCAGACTACTTGAATAAAACCGCAGGAAACAAAACCAACCACAAAAGAAGAAGAAAGAAAAAAAAGGGGAAAAAACCCACAAAAGAAAAAAAAAGAACCCCGAGTTAAATTCTGTCTATTTACAGATTCATTATATCTCTTTCTTTTGCCATGCCTGTCGTTTAGAATTAATCAAACTATTTTTGTTAAGCATATAAAGACAGGACACACGCCTTTTGTTATCTCTATAAAGAATTAGGGCGATAACAGATTTAGTAAGAGAGATTTTTCAAAGGAATTTCGGAGTACGGTTTCCTCTGAAAACAAATCACATGCTTTCCTAAGTGTAGCAGATAACGCTCCAGACCGGCATAAAGAAATACAATAACATAAAGAAACACAATAATCCAAGTATATATTGTACTTTTCCTATGGGTACAGGTAACACTTTGAAAACCTTAAGCCCGTGCTTTCTGTTACATCAGAAGAAGAAATTGTGAGAGTTTTAGCGATGCCTACAAGACTACACAAGTGCACATGCAAAAGAAATCAAACTGATTTCTGATCTTTAGAAATGTATTTGTTCTAAAGGCACTTCGACTCAGCATTCCCATCCTTATTTTCAATGAATAGAAGCATTATCGCTGTTACTTTAATTTAGGATTTTGTTCAGCAGCTTTAGAAGAACCTCCCCGAGATTTGGCAGGAATCTTTCTTTAACCAACAGTGCTGAAAAAAAAAGCAATCTCAAGATTAACCTGACACAAAATATTGTTTCAAGTAATGATCAGCTACCTACATTTGAAATCAAATTTAACAGTCTCTTTTTTTGTCCATTAACAAAGTAACCAAGTTTTGCAGGCAAAAATACAGACAGTAAAATGTTGATCAGTGTGCTGCCTTCAATTCCTCTGACTAGCAGCTTGATTGGTTCTGAGCAAGTAATTAGAAGGAAATTAAAACAGATTTCTGCTTCTGCTTATTTTTGTTTAACATTAAATTCCATAACATTTGGAAAACTGCTTTAGTGCATTGCACTAGGCAAGATAATAGATAAAGGAAAATTATTTTCCATCTATCTTTGAAGTCTTTTTTTTAATCTTGCTTTTCCCCCCCACATATTTTTAAAAGAAAAGAAAGGAAGCCTTCTGGGGCCTTACTCATTCCCTTTATGGTTTAGTAGCTAGGTTTCTTAGGCAGCTTTTGAAAAAGTATTAAAATACTCTATTACCAACTTCTGCTCATGAAGAAGTAAATGGAATAAAGGCATGCATCTTTTTGCTACCTACTCCAAGCTGCTATACACTACTTTTCTTCTAACCTGTTTCCTTATTGTGACCCTTCTACTTTGACTCTTCCGAACTATAGACTTCTAAATTTTATATAGTAAAATTTATAAATTGTATTTTATATAATTTATATATACACACACTTATACATTGTCTTATGCTATTAATTTGTTGCCAAGGTTTCTATTTCAGGAAAATACAGCATTGTAATGTAACCATCATTTAATAACTAAAATAACGTGTGAAAACTCATGGTTGAGGCACAAATCCCACCCAGGATCTCTGACACTTAATCCAGTGCCCTACTCATCAGAGCTGCTCAAAAAATACATCAAATTCAAAGGCAGAGCTCACTGAGAGGCAACAGAAGCTACACTACTGTATTTAATGCACACTAGTGGTGGCTTGAGTTTTACAGAAAGAAGGAAGAAACAATGGGTTGAATGTATATTTTGAATAAATATATGTAGAGACACACTTAGAAGAATAGTAATTCCTCACCTGGGTTTGCATTTATGTATCCACATAAAGAATAATAATTAACTTGCCAACTGTGGCAAGTTAATGCCCTCTCCAAATTTTAAATAAATTACATTATTTAAATTCTTTTTTTTTTTCATTTCTATCTCCGTTTGACATGGACATCAAGGTAACTACTTACAAAGTAAACTATTGCTCTTATTTTGCACCTTTTCAGCCCCACTGGTCTAAGATAGAAGTCTAGAAACTTCTGAATCTCTTTAATTCATTCATCTACAACAGCGAATCGTTTAGCAAGAAAGTTGAAAAGTCAAGCATTAAATTCACAGAACAAGGTCAGTGTAAATCTAGAGCAAGTGTCTCAGTTTCCCTCCATCTGTCACCTCAGCCTGTGTTCCCCCACCTCACCCCCACTCTTTATTTGAGGCTTTTTGTAAACACCACGATGTATCCCACAGCAGTAAGCACATGTAAGAAATACAGACATTTCTGTTATCGTCTGTTGTAGGCGAGATTAAAATTTAATTTAAAAGGAGTGACTTTCAGAGGCAATTAAGTCCTCAGTTACCCCTGCTGTTCAGTAGAGTTGGATCCTTAGTCCCTGAAGCAATTGGAAAAATCCTTGGACTTTTCCCTCTTCCCATCCTGAAAAACAAGGAAAGGTAAACAAGTTAAATGGAGACTAGAGATTGGATTATGTTTCTCAGGAATGGAGGAGCCCAAAGTGGCTCAGAGAACTAATCTGTTTGTGTAAGTGATATATGATGAGATGTTTGCACAGTTCTGGGAGATGCTCGCACTGTTTACAAATGCTAAGTATCCTTCTATGGAAATTAGCTGCCTCTGCAGAACTTTTTTCTGGTGAGTCAGCAGCTACTCATTGCTTAAATGATGCTCTTGTTCTCAGAGTACTCCTTGATGCCTCCCCAACATTTTTTCCCGATGGGAGATAATGCCTTTTGCAACGTCTGACAGTCATGGATGGGATGCATTGCTGAGGGAAGATAATGAGAACTGTGGAGTTGCAGAATGCACTGGCCTCTAAAGCACTTCTTGCATCTATTTACTGGCTTTCCATAGCTTTAGCATCAAATTAAAGTCTTAAACCAGACAGATTTCCAAGAAACTCTTTCGCAAAATGATTTTAATGATACTAAACATTCTGGGGTTTTATTAAGATTTCATAGCAATAAAAAGATTAAATTTGCTTTGCTTCAGGCCAAGAGCAAAACACCTTTTACTGGTACAAATCTCGGGGGAAAACACAAAAGAGCCTTCTGAGGAAGGCAGAAATAATCACCCTTTTCCCCTTTGACTCAGCACCTTTCCTGAAAAGCTGGAAACTCAAGTTCACCCAGGAAGAGAAGCTGGACTTCCCAAACAACTTCATACTTTGAGCTTCTGCAGGATAATTCACATTCAATCAGGGTAGACATGGTCAAGCATAAGATGCAGCAATATCCATTTTCCAGCACTATTTTCCAGTGCTCCTCAATCTTCTTCAAAAAAAACAACTACACAAACCAAAAATCACAAAAAACAACCCTGCCTAAAATAGGAGAGCTAAAATAAAATTAGGTTTTGTGATTTATGGACTGGACTTCAGCAACCATTTCAGTTAATATCCCATCAATGTCACATTGCCCAGATCCTCAACTATTCCAACCTTCAGCATCTCTGTCTAAACTGAAATTTGACAGACTAGCCATAGCTCTTCCTCTGGAAGTATTGCAAGTAAATGTAGGAAAGGAGTTATCCAGCTCTCTTTTGGAATTCAGGGGTTGCTAAACAAACTGTGGGTAGTATGTAATTTGATCAGAAGTTGATCCATAACCATTCAGGGTAATTTTGTTTCAGTATCTCTTATTTAGAAATATGATTTTTTTACAATAGTTGTTTACCTCTATGCCTACCAAATTCCTCCTAAATAAGTCATAACTATTGATTTCTAACATTTCAGTCATGTAAATCACATCACCTATTTCAGCAGCAGACTTAAGACCTCTATGAACCAGGCTTCTAAAAATGGGATAAAAGTTACGTAATAATTTCATTTCTGTAAGTCCTGCCTTTTTTTTTCATTACCAATACTTTTATTCAAAATCAGCATTAATTTATTGTCACTTTTACGCTTTTGTTGCTAGTTTTCACTGCTCTTCTTTATTGATGTGTAGGCCACTCACACTACACATTTTTTTACCAGGAGAGCAACTCCAGCTCTCAAAACCAGCAGCACGTGTAACACACTGGCTGTGCCAGTATTTTACATTCAAAACTTGACACATTCCATCTTGGTTACCTTCAAGAAAAGATAGTTAAAAACTTGGATTTCTTGGATTTCTCCTTTTTCCCAACATTTACATTTGTACCTCTAAGTTATCCCGTGGTGCAGTGCTAACTGAGCACATTCCTTACCCTCTTTTTAGGCTGAGAGCGGCTTCTAACCTTGGCTTTAAGACACTGGGATGATCTGTGGGTTAAGGACAGTTACAGGAGGTTCTTCCCACCCTCAATAGCACAATATTTCTGTAAGGACATCCCTTACAGAGATCGACACATCCACGTGGGATACTTTCTCGTGGACCTGAACAGCTACACACTTGTGTCCTGTGTCACCTCCGTGCCCAGGCAGCGATATCAGCGCAAACTTCAAACGCGGGGAATTCAAACTCCCGCTTTAAAAATCGCTCCAAAACACTCCGGTTCAGGAGTTCACCGAGTAACTGTGATTGTAAAGCTCCAGCGCTCGTCTCCTCCCCCTCGCTAACAGGGAGCTATCAGCCACTCGGAGATTTCAAACAGCCACGCTGATCAAAGGCCCGACGGTCACAGCCACATAAACCGACTGAGACTTAAAAAGAATGAAAGATGTGTGCTCAGTGGTATTGTAAAATATGCACACTCGTGTTCCTCTGCCTGACAGGGAGACGCACAGCTGAATATAGGAAATATTTCCCATTCATATGGAAGCTTTGGTTTAACCTCTGGGTAATTTGGGCAACAAAAATTATGCAGACATGGCATGTAGTGAATAATTGCAAAATAGATAATTCGCTAAACTTGTTTACTTACTGTGGAGAAAGTTCTCTCTTTATTTTACCTTACCTATACCAAGTTCTGTATTCATATAGGCTTGAAAGCATAGCACAAAGCAGTAAAATAAAATCACATAACCATTTTCTTATCTTGAAGAAGATAAGAAAGAAACAAAGTGAGAGTTGGAAAGTGACCAAACAACACAAAGCTTACCAAGTGTTAAGTGGTGAGACTGACTGAATAATCTCAAAGTGCTGCAAAAGCTACAAAAAATAAGGGACCAAATCCACAAGGAGCAAGCTTTAGGACTGGATTTCTAAATTGTGCACCTCAGTAATGAAGATACTGAGACAGAAACACTACATAAGTAATGAAGTCTGATTTACACATGTTGGAAGCTCATTGTGACTTCTGACGGAACAGCATCCTGCTACTTTAGTCATTTCTAGCAATTCTCTCACATGTGGTTTCCCAGCCAGGGACCAGCTTGGGGTGTCTTTCCCTGGTCTCCTCTAGCAGAGGCTCACCCCAAATCATAGCATTCCATTTGTCTTTGCAATTTTTATTTTAGATTTGTTTCACGTGGTTAGAAGACTAAGTCTGAGAGACAAACAGGCAGATAAATGGCCAGAGAATTGTACAAGCCTCTTTTCCCTAGGGAAGTTGTTGCAATAGAGCCAGGGGATCCCTGTTCTTGGTTTCCTCCCTGTGTGCTTTCCTCCAGCTCTGGGACAGCCAGCAGCCCATGGAGCAGCACACAGACACCTGCACTGCTTCCACCCTCACTTGAGGGGCAAATGGGATCCTGGTCTATACATTTCTCATGCTTGTTCAGCTGCCTCCTGCTTTCCAGGCCTGAGGATGCACACATCAATGTTTAAGGTGTTAAGGTATTAGCTGGAGAAGGGTTTGGATCACGCTTCCTCTACTAATGAGGAAAATACAGACAGGATCAAAATCTGCTTTCTGCCTCAGGCAGCAGGTTAGCAGAGATGAAGAGGAACATTTCTAAGTGAAAATCCGAAAGCGTGAAGACTGTAGGATTTCTTAGTCAGGGTTGCATAAGATGCAAATGCAGACATTTTAAGTAAACACTGGGTGTTTCTGTTATTCCAGTTGAAAGCTTCAGCACATTTACTACATTTTTTTTTAAACAAGTTGTGATGTCTCAGTTATGACAATGCCAGCAATGTACACATCTGTAATCTCATGCTCTCAGCTACTTCTTACCACACTAGAAACATAATGGTAGGTCAAGTAACAACTGGAGCTCAAAGGATCACTCCAACAGCCTGACCATCACACGTCTGTGCTACCAAAATTCAACAGTCTGATTGTTTAGAAAAATAACTCATGAACTTAAAGAATATGTCACAAAACCAAGATGGCAAATCAACAGCATGAGATATATAATGCAGAACTACATAAAATCAGCAGCCTGATTCAGTGAGCTGACCTTGGGGCCAGAGGCCACCCACACTTGGGGGTGGGTGAACTCTGCTACTCTGAGCTAATGCAGAACTTCACACTGTGCTGCCATTCATTCCTAAGGGTTAGGCTGGATCTCTTCAATATCACAGCACACAGTCAAGAGTTCAGAAGCCACCTATAACTGCACTCATAACCTCCTTATCCATACTGTGAGCAACTATGATTCATTTAGATGAATCACTTCTACACAGAGTCTGAGCAAGGACTCTGAGTTGACAAACCTGCTGGAAAGTTTCTTCCCCACAAAGAAATATCTCTATGTAGACTTTAGTTCTGAAAGACAAGTGTCCTTCCGTTCTGGAACAAACTCATTTGGTTATTTCATGGGTTCATTTAGAACCTCAGGAAGGAAGGAGGGGCACTGTAGACAATAAGGGAGGGGGAGCAAAAAATAAAAAGAAATAAAATAAAAATAAGAGAAAGCATTCAAATAAATGTGTTGAAATCAATATTGGATGCTAACTATGACCAGGAGTCCTGCAGTCCCTAAGTTCTGTGTGATGGGCTTGCCATAGTGCTCTTGCAGTGATCCAAACCAGTTCACTGCTCAGGCTTTTCCCCTTTTGCAGTGGTTGGGCTGCTCTGCTGTGCTGGTGTGAAATTATCTCCAAGTCAGGAGGTTCACTTCAGCTGTTAATGGAAAGCCTAAGTTGTATCTAGGACCCCCCACAGCCAGAATTGATCTCTGCCTGTAAGCATGATTTGGTTTTCCAAATACCACACTTGGAAGATTTTGTTGCAAAATTAGGTTTTAACTACGTAAACCACAATCACTACTAGAAGACTTTAGAGGGATTGTGTGCATTTAAGGCATACCATGTACATTTCTTTACCAAATATTTACTTTAGTTTTAAAATGTAAGCTAAAATCATGCCTTTTCAGTGCTATGTTCTGCTTATGCTCCACAAAGTGCATATGTGTCCAGACTTGAATCAAAAAATACAATATTTTGTAAATAAAATATAAAACAGCTCAGATATGGATCACAATCCCTATTTCTTTTTGACAGCATAACTGCATAGTTAAAAATCCCAGCTCAAGCCTCGTGTCAAGACAGCTCTTGGAAAGTGAGGGATGAGAAGTGGGAGAATCTCTCTAAGTGCCCTTCGTGCAGCTGCAAAGGCTCATCCTTCTCCCTGCACACAGCTGAAAGGTGTCACTGCAACGTGTTCTGGGATGATGCACTCCAGAGCAACAAAGTCTTGTGTGGGCTCAATGTTGCACAGGCAGACCATCTAAGAGACCATATTGAAGGCAAGCTTTACATACAACAAAAGTACAAAACATCTCTTCACCTCACTTGAAGATTTATTATGGACTTCCATTTTGGCACTCCCCAAAAGAAACTAATTCAGTTGAACTCTGCTGTATTTTTTAGGAAAAATATTCATGACTAGGCACCAGCTAGCTTTTAATAATCTGAACACAGAGGTAACTTTAGTTATCTAGAAAATTTAAGTGTATTTGTATTTGTTTGAGCAAACTACTAGATACCAAAGCATCGTACAGAGCTAAAAGTATCTGTATTAAAGCTGGCATTTCAGCAACCATACACTGGGAACATGCCAAAGACTTGGGTTGTCTCAGTTTGCATAATAAGCAGCTTTCTTCTATAGTGGAAATATCCATATCCTTCAAGATATTTAGGCAGCATGCCTGGTTGGAGTGACAGCTCACTGCACAGGCATCCAGAAATATCCCACCTCCCTATGGGAGCTCTACCTGGACAGCAGAAAGAAGGTCAAGGTTACATCAGAGACACAAGCTAAGAACCCTTTCTTAAGGACTTGTAATGATGTTGTTCTTGGCACCAACTGAAAGGAGCTTCTTCCACCAGCAAGGGAGAACATGGGCCCACAGAATTCAAATCAAAATTTCACAGCTCAGATTCACCAACAGCTACAAGTTAGTGCCTATCACAGCAACTGAAAATTTAAATTCATTTTTAGGTATTTACTGTAGAGAGAGAGATTGAAACAGATATTGGGCTTACAAGAGTATACTCTGCTCAGGAAATTTAAAAGGAACAATTACCACCCAAAAAGTTGTTTCATATTTAAGCGGTTATACATCATATTTGTGATTGAATGAATCATGAACAGCTCATAAATCTTCGAAAATATACACGGTCCAATGAGTATTTACTATAGATTTTAGAAGTTAGTAACCACATTAAAGAATTTCATAGAAATCAATGATGACCTCATATAGGAACACAACAGTAATTTAACAGTTCACTCACTTTACCTGCCAGGCACAAACAAGAGCCACTGGCACATAAACATGTCCCTGACTCCCCCCACTCCCCTCCCCTAGTTTTTATTTATTTTGGTAAACTGAAAATGTCATTATTTGTGCTGTAAAAAGGGAGCAGTTTTAAGCCGCAGACAAATTATGCAACTTCTTAGACAAAGCAGGCAGAAACTTCAGTAGAAAAAGAACAAAAATTGACTATTCTACAAAGATACCTGAGACCTGCATTACTGCTCATCACAGAGAACAGGGGAGAAGGCAAACCTGGAAAGCTACATAAGACCTTTATAAGTCCTGTGAAGCTTAAATCCAGCTCTGCTGGGAACGCCCCCTGCAAAGTCAGCAGGGGTGGGACTGCTCCCAAAGGCCACTCCACACCTCCAGTACAACCCAGTGATACTTGAGCAAGGTGATGTGGCAGGGCCAGGGGACAGACCAGCACTCAGCAGAGGCCAGGAGAGCTGAGCTTAAACAGGATTCCTGGCCCAGTAGATGAGGGCAGGTGAAGCTGCTTGGAGCAATTAAGGCTCATTAGAGATCTCTAGGTCTTGAGGAAATGTAGGGACAAAGTTTAAACTGGACCACAGAAAGTCTCAGATGTGTCAGCCCTTGTGCCCATGCAGGGAAGAGTAGATCCATGCAGAGCTGTTCTGCCATCAATAACCTCACCACACAGAGCTGCCTGCAGTTCACCACAAGCATTCTGGCTACACATTGAATTTGCCCCCCTGTGAATATTCAGTGCTCATTTGCAGTGGCAGTGGCAACAGTAAAGACTAAAATACACACCCATCTTGAAAGAACCTATCTTGTAGGCACTAATGTCAACTTTATTAGGGTTTATGGGGTGGAACAGTGTCCAAAGCACTCATAAAGCTCTGTTATTTGAAATTCCTGTGGAACTATTTCATATTCAGTGGCAGAGAAGATTCTGATGTCAAAAAATCAGACAGAGTCTTAGGATATGTACTTGTTTACACCACTGCAAGTGGGGAAATGCTACCAATCCCAATTTTTCAATCTTCTTGGCAGGGTGTCAAAGATCAGAGAAGACTGAAAACAAGCAGAGAGAGTCTAACCCCAAAATGGTTTGTTGGTTTATTTTTTTTTCTTAATTTCTTCAAAGAATTCCTCGGGCATAACTAAAATAAACAAGACCACTTGACTGCTACATGGTACAATTGAAATCTGTTATGTTGCATGAAAAACAACTCCAGAAATCGCTTGGGGAGATACATCTTTTCATCCTTAGCATTGTACTTTTAACAACATACACAGTGCAAGACTTGTACTTCAGGGGAAAACAGCAGTTACTTTTTTTTTACCCCCCAGAAACAGAAAATATTTCTTTAGAAAAAAAATTTAAACAAATAAACGTTCCCTCCAAAAAAATCCCCACCAAAACAAAACGACAAATAAACAAAACCCCCACCTCCTCACTTCCCCTTCATGCATATTCATTATCTAGTCAGACTGGAACAGGGTTTGGAAGCAAGCCATGCATATGCTCAGACATTACCTGGGCCCCTGGCAATAGGGAGAGACTGAAATATTGCTCATATTTTACTCCCTGAACATAATTTCTCATGCCATTCTGCTGACTGTTGAAGAGGTTTTAAAGCCTCTCTCCCTTCATAACATATATACTCTCATCTCTGAAGGATATGTCAGCTACAAAGAAGAATGGGGAACCTCAGAAGAAAACCAAAGCAAGGAAAAAGGAAGGACTTACTCCTTTGTAGGAACTAAGAGACAGCAGTGGAAACTTGGCTAGAGTTTGGAGTCACCACTCGCTGTCTCTGACCCTCCTGAGCTCCACTCACTGTTGGGTGACATTTAAAACAACCAGAGAGGGGCTGTGCCAGCCCAGGGGCTCATTTACACAAAAAGCTGTTTTCCTCCATTTTTGTGTCTGATCTTAAGCCTCCCAAAATCCTGGCTGTACCTGAGTGTTGAGGATATTACAAATTAAGACAGCAAAATGGTTTTCAAGGTTTGACAATTCCTATGGTACACCTTATATTTCAAGTCAGTTCTAAAAGCTTAAAAATAATTAGTTTTACCTGCGAAATATTAAGTTTGTAGTGTCATTCCATCTTCAATGTACTTTATATACCAAAAATGCTTTGAAAGGAGAAAAGAACCGTGAGAAATTATGAATTTCAATAAAGAGTAAGAATTTAATACATAGTAATTCCCAGCAATGGGAAAAATTACAATGAGATTTTTTAAATTAAAGTGCTGTAAGTAAACACTAAGAATATTTTGGTTCTTGTTTACAGAAATGTTAGCTAAAGGAAGGAATGTAACTCACAAAAGAGAGGGAATTAACATTTGTTGACATTTTCCTGCTTTTAGTTTTTATGTAAACTCAAAGCAATTAAATTATGCTTAAGACATTTTTGCTGTAAGTAGCTTCCATTTACATTCCTAGAAATAGTAATCCAACTATTTTATTGCATTGTTGGGAGCCCTGTAGCAACAGACCAAACATTTAGCAACAGGTCTGTTTGCCATCTCTAGAGCTGGAAACCAAAGACTTGAATCAATTTAATTGCATCAGTGTTTCTCAGCTGCCGTGCCGGAATGTGTTGTTCTCCAGTTTAAAGGGTCTATTCCTACCTCCCCCCACAGCAGTCTCTAAATAAACCTATAAATCCTTGTTCTGTAGCACATGAATTATCAGTAACTTCAAAATAAATGAAGACAAAAATGGTTGAATATTTAAACGTGTAGCAACTCCATCCCATGATAGATCATTTCAAACCAAAATTCATTTTTTTCTTTGATATCTACTACTGCTATAAACTTCCAGTTTATCATATAACATTACAATTTATGGTATAACCAGCTTGTGTACTGACTATAAACCCTTTGTCAATGCCACTGTAAAGACTTTATAGTCCATAAATAATAGAAGAGCGATAGTATCTATCCTTCTTATTTTGCCCAGCACATCCAGAATATAGGGCTCTAAACATGTCAGGGGATTTGCTTGTTTTACATACAATATAGCTTATGGAAAAAAATAAAAAAGGTACATTGCTTTCAATATTTGACTTACACAAAGCCCATTCATATAAACAGAAAAGAAGTCACAGGTGTATGTTATAATTCAGAAACAAAAGATACACACAAGCAAAAATCAGCCTCAATTTACTGCAGCATTCAACTAAGGCCAGGGACTACAAAAAAATTAATTTCCTATCTCCTAACTTACTAAAGAGAAGATGGCACCTCACGTGCAATCACTGAGGGAGGAATTGCTTAGAACTCTGCATGCAGTGTATCACCTTCACCTGGCTCTACAGGATGTACTCATCTGCTCAGGACACACCTTTGTCTCCCAGTGTAGCAATTCCAAACTCAAACCTGTCACACACTTACAGCCCAGGTAAGTTGATGTTATTTGGGGTGCTTTTCCCTGATGTTGAAGCAGAATGAAGACCAAGACCATTCCTCATGCTGCATCCCTCCATGGTGCACATGGCAAAGCAGTAAGAACCTCACCTGCCGTGCCTGCCTTGCACAAGGAGCTGGGAAAATTTGTGCTTCTGGCTTCTCCTCTCACATGGATTCCCATGCAAGGAATTTTTCATACTGCTTACAAAAGACAAAATGGGGTTACTTACAAACAATTTTGCAAGAAGCCTCACAACTTTAGTGTAAAGGCCACTCTACTCCAGTTTTGTAACTATAGTTATTTAGACTGAATACCATGAAAATAAGATGGCAGTTTGTCCCTGAATTCCATGCTGAACTCTTATCCCAGATGTGGCAGGCAATCAGAGTTCACATTGCTCTCAGCCATAGCCTCAGACATTCCTTAACACGCCAGATTCCTCTCTTAACACAAAAAATTTCCTCCAAGTTCATTTATTGAGTGCTTTTCCCATCACACAGCCCTCCTCCTGCACCCCTCATGGCAGGATGCTCAGGTCTCACCAGGGACTGCCCCTTCCCATCGAATCCTGGCAAGCACTGGAGCAATTGGCCTTCAGGCACAAAGCCCTCACCTATTGATCCCACAAACCAAGGTTATGCTCACAACACTCCCTCAAAGGATTCCCACATTGCTCCCGCTTCCTACAAACTGACAAGCACCTTCATTTGTGTTCTTACCTCTTTTATCAACTCTCAAGCAGCAAATATTGACAACTTTCTCGCTGCAAAATATAAGATGGGGTGACGACCTTTCCCCTTTTCAGCTCAATAAGAGAAAATTAAAAAAAAAATCATATATAAAGAAATCTGACCCTCTTTCTTTTCCAAACCTGGGAAAGGGATGGGTCCCTCCTTGGGTGACACGCTGCAGCTTTCCACAAGATCACATTCCTACAGCTCTGCTACTCCTACATCCCCCTTCAGTGCTGCTGAGCCAAATGTGGGTAACAAAATACCCTTGTGAGTAGATGTAGCACATCTTTAAATGTTGATGTATTCAAATATCTTTATAGAGAATATGACACAATAAGTCTCAGGTGAACCCTTCGGGAATTCCAGGAAAAAGGCTGCCTAATCTCCAGTTAAACAGGCCTATTATCTCTCACTCCCCATGAGAAAGTGAAGCAGAACTGATTTGATTAAGAGCAAATTAACCTCTCTAACACAGCTACCCAGGGTTTTACACCTGTCACTTTAGTATGACAATTTATATTTATTCAAAAAGCCATGAGACAGTAAATTAAACATTGCCCTAATTAGAAAAATGTCATATGTTACAGTGGGCTAGCAAACTGAACTCATTTCAAACAGTTCTGGTGCAAAGTACATTTCAGAACAGTATTAATACAAGTAGAGTCAATATTTTTTACACTGTCACATCTGATCTGAATGCCATTGTGCCCCAGATGTATATTATAAGTTCCATCAAACAATAAGGCTGGACTATATTGAAAGTTCACCATACACACAAATTTGTTTAGGAAAAGCTATCAACACCTTAATTACCACATACTCCATACTATTTCTACCTTCTAATGTGACAGCATAAAGCAGCTCTCCTCCTAATTAGATCTGTTGGCATGGCATTTTTCATAAAGTTGTTATGGAATAGATAAAGGGTAAATTCTTCAACAGATTACAAACCCATACATTTGCTTCATCAGATAATTACTCACAAGTGAAAGTCCATGTTTCAAAAAAATCTGAAGTTGTACAATACAAATTTTGGGGCCTACAGAAACCACCTTAGACATCTTATAACTGTGTATAGCAACTTGCACACTGATTTTGGGACAAGAGTAAGAAAGACCAAGGTGTGGCTGTTCACTCAGTGAGCCAGAATTCAGCCGACCCACAGCTCTGTGCTGGGATCAGCACCATCAGGGCCAGGGGAGGGCAAGGGGGAGGCAGGACACTGTGGCCATGGAGAGCTGAAGGTCACTATGCAGGCAAATCACCTGCACCCTGCTGTGCCCTCCAGCATCACCCTGGCACCCCCTGGTTGGGCAGGGATAGTGGATTATCTGCAAGAAGTGGATTTCTACAGAATCCCCTAATTCACGGTGTAGGCCAGGCTTCCCAATGGAAGGTGTAAGCATGCCAGTTTACCCTAAAAGCTTTTTGAGGCAGATCCTGCAGCAATGGGACTGCTGAGGCTTTCACACTTCCCAGTGAGATATGGGAGACCCTGCACTGTGGTGGAGGGGAGGGATGAGCTCCCTCTCCATTGATCAGCTCACTGGTTTGCTCGTAAGGACACGAATTATGAGTTATGATCGATGAAACAGAGAACTTGGGAGTTAGGAACCTCATGATTTAAGAGATTAATTAGTGAAGTAATTTTTGGGGGTTTTTTGTTGTTTTTTTTTAAATTTATCTTTACCTTTTCAACAGCCTTAGTTCTCTTGCTATCTAAAATCAGTGTGTATACTATAATTACAACACAGATAATGACCCTTGTGATAAATAAGTACAGTTTATACAAAAAACCTCTTCAGAGTTGCTCTGAGGAAACTGTATATAATGAAGCTATCTGAACTCTAACAAGAAAATAATTTAGGTCATTATTACCAGGAATAAATATTGGACACACATTTGTTTTTTTTTTTAGCTTGCTAACTGGAGGCAGAACTATCATTTTTTTAAAATGTGTATATATATTTATATATAGATTTTCTGTGTTATGTATTATCTATTTCATATATATATATGCATTTATAAACATAGATAAGTATATATACGTAGATAATGATGAAATATATAAATAAGTAATGCAGTTTTTAGTCAGTAAATGAAGGAGCTTGACTTGATGGGTTTGGGAGACCCCACATTTATGACACACAGGCATAGCATTGGTGTGCGAGGCAGAACTCCTGCTGCAGTACATACATGAGAAGCCTTCCCTGGATGGCATCTTTCCTCCTCCTCCTCATCTGCAGGGCTGCTTTTCCTTCCCTGCATGGTCCCAAACAAGGACAGGCACGGCTCCCATCGAGCCTCTCCTCACCAATCCTGGCAGTTTACTTCCTTAATTTCTCTGTGTGTCTCTTTTCACAATCCATACATCCTCACAACTGCATTTGGTCTGGGAAATGCTAAAGCTGTTTACATTCACCTTACTAGTAAATTGATTGAGAAATTAAGGGATCCTTGTTTATCACAAAGGATAGTCCCTAGACCTTGCTCCAGAGCCACTGGAGACAGATCAAGCAAAGCAGTTCTTCAAATCTAGTGCAGCCATTATCCCTTATCAGATTTGGTTTTAAATAGATAACATCAAAACCAAAGGGAGCCAGCAGAGGCAGGAGTAGAAAAGAGATTTGTAGGAGCTCTTTTAGAGCTGTAAAAGAGGAAAGGTCCATTAAACAACTCTTCAAATCATGTTTTAGCACAAACAGGGAAAGTCTACCAATAATTTTTATATTTCTAAAGGTCACTAAATACAGAAAGTTCCTCAAAATAGACTGTCACATATAATCATTATTTTTATGCATTATCATCAGGCTTCCAGGTTCTATGTACAAAGGGCCAGCATCACAGAGATAGGAACATCTGCATTATTTTTTTGAATTACTCCTCCCTTTCCAGCCTGAGCTGTTAGGCAGCTCATGAAACAACCTTTTGTTTCTCCCTTAACTCTTAAGACACAACATCCATAAAGCTTTAATATGGGAAGACAAAGATTAAAGATGCACAGATTATCTGAAAACAGTCTGTCTGCCTTGTCACCAACCCTCACATTCCAGGGAGATAAGTTCGTCAGTAACACATTGCCCAATTCATTGAATTTTGCTTAATTCAGATTCATTTCTATATATCTCACTCAATTTAGCTACTTTAAAAATATCTTGGCAATATGTGTGCGAAGCACGCTAGGGAATATCTACCAAGAAAAAACCAAAACACCCAAACAAACATTATCCTCAAATTATGTCAAGCAACCTAACTTAAAATAGCAGGAAGCACAGCCCAGGCTGTGTTTTAACTTGAGATTCCATCTCTGTCTCATCCTTAAGTCTTCTCATGGGCTGAGCTGCAGAGACAATTTACAACCCAGATTGCCTCATGAATCAGATTTGAGCCAACTGAAGTTACAGAGTCCTGATACTGCAGCAGGGGCCTAAATTCACATATCCTGTTGGAAATCCCTTCCCTCTGCCCAGAAAATTTCAGCAGGATGTTTTTTTGAAGTAGGACATCCTCATTGCCTGGGACTGTTTTTGAGAAAGCTTCTGCAAAATATAAATTTCTGTTTTCCCTTAGAATGTTTTTAACCTGCCCAAATCCTATATGGATTTGGGATGGGAAACTTAATATTACTCAAGGACAAATCAGTGGGGTTAAAACAGTGTCATTTATTTCACCTCCAAGTATTCAAAACCTGATCCTTGTGCACCCACAGACTGGGTACCACACACAGCCCGAGTGGGTTCTGCTCCTGCAGTTACACTGAAATGGAAGCAAAGGAATAACAGCAACAGCTCGTGTCAAACACAAGCTGCAGCAACAGATCCCAGGAAGGAATATTTTTAGAAGACTTTAAAATGGAAGTTTGCTTTCAGGTTGTGCATTTGTGGATCAGCGAGGAAATGACAGAAATAACAAGGTGGCACCTTATAATTTAATGATTGAGTAAAAGGGAGTTACGGATCGTCTGAGAATAAGACAGATTTAAAAAAAAACAAAAATGTTTTTACATTAAAATTTTAGGAACGCGAAGCCTTTGGGAAGAAAGAAATAAAAGGAAATACAGAAAGGGCAGCTTGTCCACACACACCATATGTATCATCAGCAAATTCCTGAGGAAAGAGTAACTAAAAGTTATGAGTAAAATAGGCATATCAGCTCTCAGATACAGTGGATTTGCTATTCTTTTTGAAAAATCAAGCACAGAAAAAAAAAAAGAAACTGTAGGGATTATAAAAATATCTCTTTACAGAAAAAAAAAAAAGCAAAAAAATAATACCAATTAACAAGCTTTTTCCCTGAGGTATTTTTGAGCCTATAAAAATTGAAAGTTACCAGAAAATGAGACTGCAAGAAAATACTGTAGCAGGAATATTAAATTTATGTAAGAAGACAAGTAAAGAGATGGGCAGTATCACAGTATGTGTATTGGATCACACAGGTGACTTCTAAAAAACACTTATTGTTTGCAATCATCAACACCAGAGCACAGGGGAAGTGCTCCTGTGTGTAATACCTGGTACCACAAAATAGCTTAAAAAAATGCAACAAGGCCACCTAATTTTAATCTGTTTTGTACAAGGGCATTATCCAAACCAGGTTTGCATATGCTGAGTTCAGGTACAGTACAATGCCCTTCAGAGGTACAGAACTTGGATCAAACCAAAAGTCCAAATGTGAGTATTAAGCTGGTGCCCACTGTCTCTCTCACAACAAAATTCACAGAGCAGCTCAGCTGCTGCCTGGTTTTGCTTGTTTTCTTGAGGTAAAGAAAATGAGCAGGCAATCAGCTCGGTTTCCCAGCCCATCTGAAAATGAATCTTATGAAAGAGTTTATTCCTGGCTACACCAGAGAGCTGAAAAAGCCCCCTGGATACTTTGTGATGCCAACAGAAGGGAGGGGTACAAGTGCACTGCTACAGGGGGAACACAGGACACAGCACAGCCTGGAGTTTACTGAACCTCAAAACCATGTGTCATGGCCCAGTTTAAAACATCTTAAATCATAATGTTCACGTACCAAAAAAGACAACCTGACCAACATGAAATTTGCTTGAAAATCCTGCAGTAGATACAATGAATATGTCATTCTTGTTTGCCTTCTGAGCCTAGAAAAATGTGAATCTTAATAAAGCATCACAATATGTGTGATCATGTAGTGACAGGACAAGGGGAAATGGCCTTAACAGAAAGAGGGGAGATTTAAATTAAATATTTACCCTGTGAGGGTGGTGAGGCAACAACACAGGCTACCCAGAGAAGCTGTTGAAGCCCTATCCCTGCCCATCAAGGTCAGGCTGGATGGGGCATTGAGCAACTCAGTCTAGTGGAAGGTGTTGGAACAAGATGGTTTTTAAGGTCCATCCAACTCAAACTATTCTATGATGCTATGACTTATGGAGGACATAAAACAACAATGATCTCTTTGTTGCCCAAATCCAGGAGCAGTGGCTTTGGAGGAGTGCTGAGGGATGAATGGTGAGATGATAGGAGCAGACCTGCAGCACCAAGGCAACGATGCTCCGTGAGCCCCTCAAACACCAGCACGACTGGGAATCAAAGGCTTCAGCACCAACCAAAAGCTTCCTCTGCACTGAGTCCCAAAGAGGCTGTTTCCCCAACACTCAGGGAGTGCTGGCAGCAGGTTTTGGGCACTGCTGTCCTGGGTGGGGTTGCAGGTTGAAGGTCAGTTATCATACAAGTATCAAAACCATAGTCAATGTCTGTTGTGGGGAGCAGAAAGGCAAAGCACAAAACCACCTCAGAAAGCACCCAGCTTCCTGAAAAAGGAGAAAACAATCTGCCTAACTCGTATTTCTGTTGTCCTGAAGTACAACTGTGATTAGTCAAAAGCTAAGAAATCAACTTTAATAAAGGAAGGAAGTGCTGGAGCAGAGCCAGCAATAACTTTTTATGGTTCTGACACCATTCAAAAAAACATGCTGAGTTACCATTTCAGTATTTTGTAGGATGCAGTTAGAATTATATCATCAGATACGTGAATCCAATATGATCCTTCCCAAGCAGAAATCAGCAGCATGCCATATGCTGTATATCCTAAACACTAGTCAAAATAGCCTCATTTCATTTGACAGTACAAAGAACTGTCTGGATGGTGCATCTTTTCTTGGCAGACCAGATAGACTTATTACTGTGTTTGTTTCAAGACAGGAAAATCACATCCAGAGCTTGCATTGCAATCATGAAAAGATTATAAGATGGAGAAATATTAATATTCTTTGCTCTGGGTTTTGTGGAATTTAATATTCCCATTATATTTTGGTCACGAAGGGTCAAACCTGTATGCTTTCTGAAAGGAGACAAACAGCTTTTCTTGCACTGAGGGGACAAAACTCAGTATTCCAGAGGCTATTGCACACACTCATATTATGAGCTTCTTTTTGAAAAAAAAAAAAAAAAAAAAAGGTTTTGGCACATGCTGAAAGTAAATAATGAGTTGCGTAGAATTATTATTTAGAAAATGGAAAGCACTAAATATCAGTATTGCACAGTCACAGTCCATTATGTAACTCAGTCCATAAATACACAACAAGCACCTGCTACAGAAAGCCCACACTTTGCACAGTTGACAAATATCATCTATTTTATTCTCTGGTGAGTAAACAATAGGATTATATTAAGCAATTCATTTTGGTAGGGGAAATAAGCAAAGCCAAAAAAAAAAATCCAAACCAACCCAACTAACTCACCACCAACTAGTTGCTCTTCAGTAACTTTGTTATACCCTGGAGCCACACAGCCAAGTAGGAGATGCTGTGGGCTTGGCCAGCTCATCAGTGGCCATCTCTACATATGGCAAACACACCTTTGTTATTATTAGATTAAAAGGTGGTTTGGATTCACATTAATGATGGAAGTGATGTTCTCTCAACCCATGTCTTATAATTTCTAAACAAGGTACTTATAGTTAATAACATAAAATGTCAGAATTGAAAAATCAAATTGAATGTTGTGCTTGTATTGTGAGATTTGGAGCTTTTTTTTGTGAAAATCTAAGTTGATTGCCCCAGTTTTCAATTATTCAGTCAAACCATTTATTCCAGACAGCAGGCAAAATTTTCCCATTGATAGAAACTAATATTTCTTCTGACTCATTTTTTTGTAGGTACACCATTAAAAAGGGGAAAAAGGCAAACACATCTAAATACACACCCAGGGTTTGGGGACTTCAGGGTTTCAAGGGATACATGATTGACTGCTCTATACAGGAAAGAAATTTGGGTCAAACAAATGAATAAGAAGTAGATGTGGGGTCAGAGAAAAGTGGGGAGGGAGCAAAAAAAAAAGAACCCCAAACAAACCAGTTATACAGAAATAAATGGAGTGTAGATTTTTGTAAGTAATAAAAAACAGATCTTCAAAATACCTCGTGGCAGTTCTAGCGAAGTGCCATGGAGTGGTATATTATTACTCCTTACATGAATGATCTGCTGGGTCTACAGCTGAGGGCAAAACAGGCAGACAGTGTTATCCATTGCAGAGTCTTTAATGAGACAATGTGAAGTTCAAGTTGCACACCACACAATATTTTTCTCCCCTGTTCAATCTATATTAAGTCGATATTCTGCTAAAACCTAACATTTGTTGCATTTTTCCAATTTAGTTTCTGTCAATGTCCCCTAAAAGTGCTGAGCCCATCAAACTGACATCACCCACACAAATTTCAATAAGGGCACTGTGGTGAAAAACGCCGTGGAGCAGAGGCTGTGCTTTGAGGAAACTGCTCAGCTCCCCCTTCCCTCCACATCTGCACATCAGCAACTGGAAAAGTCTGCAGAGATGCACACTGTGGCATTGCTCTGAGGCTCCCTGCCCTTTTTACTGATGGTGCAGCAGCAAAGAATAAGGAGCACTGTGTAAGTAATGGCTGCAGTGAAGACTAAAATTTTTTAACCAAGTGTATGCAAAGCTATTTTGATAACTGCAGAGCTGTGTGAGCTGCTACATTACACACACAGCTGCTTCCAGTTCCTCCTGCTTGATTTTAATTCTTTTTGGAAGGTTACTAATGTCTCAAACTTTCCTATTCAATACTTCAGCTAACTACAAAACCAAATGCTTTTTATTTTAATCATACTTTTTTTCTTTTTTTTTTTCCCTGCTGGTTTTGATTCTGAAAGATCCCACACCTAAATGACTGCAGGCCATTTCTAGAGGATGCTTCAAACAAAAGCAACAGCCTAGATTGTTCCTCTTCTTTTACTATACACCAAATCAGGAGGGAACTTAAGCAATAAGGTCAATATAAACTCCTGAAAAATTCCCAAACATCAAACAGCCAAAGGTGATTTTGGATGGCTCCCTTCCTCCCTCCTTATTCCAGGTCATACCTCTGCTTCTTATTCTGCCAGTCCCAAAGACTGAGATCTTAAGAAAATTAATGCTAAGAGCAAAAGTTCTTTATAATACTGTATAATTTAAGGACATTGCTCTTGTAAGGAATAGAGACTATTAAATTCTCTTCACAATTTCTGCTTCTGGACGTCTATGACTTTCTATAATAAATGAACTCTGACTTGTTACAGATGAACCCAGCAAAGGAACAAGCTCTAATAAGAAGACAGCAAACCTAATAGGGCAATTCTCAGGCAGGCAAATTGTACTGTTTGAGTTTTTTGAGAAGCAGTGGGTCCAGCTGACAACAGTGGGTCCTGATTTCACAGGGCTGGAGCTTCTGATATAGCTAAGTCACAGTTTGGGACAAGAGGGAGAGGAGGTCAATGTCTTTAAGTTGGCCTGGGGCCTGTTATAAATGGACTTAGGATGACTCAGGTCATGCAAAATTACAATGCTGGAAAGCTGTAAGATCTTTTAAAATAGCAGCTTGCTGCCAAAAAAAATATTGAAACTAATGGAAAAATATTTCGTACCATAACAAGAAAAATTGATGAATTGTATGGAAAATATTTTCTGTCATTGTGCAAGTTTCTTTTGTGTTGAAGTAAATAACAAAAATTACAAAATTAGTGAGCTACAAAACACATAAAAAAGGGAAAAATGCAAGTTAAACTAAATAGGGGAAAACAGCTTAATCTGTAAATCACACCTAGCACACACCCTTACAACAGCAATACCTTAATCTGTGTCTGATTCACTAACACACTATCTCCTCTTTCAGGAACATATTCAGGCACAGATTTGATATATACTCTCCAGTTTAAACAAATAGGGACATACTGCCAAATCTGCCTTGTATAAATCGCAGCAGTCATGTTTTTATCACATCACAAAACGTGAAAGAAAACATTGCTTTGGTAATGCAGCAGAAAGGAAAAAAAAGGTCAATTCTTGAACGCTTGATGTCACAAACTCTGTAGTGATTCACTGGAAGCACTAATCAGTTATGCCAGGTGTGTAAAGCCTTACACACAAAACCTCACCACCTCACACGTGAACCAGCCAGAACTCAACCAGGTAGCAGGGGAGTGGGCAGGAATGGGTGCGACTCCAGGTGTTGAAATGCTGGGTTTGCTCCCAGTTTTGTTTCAGGTTACAGGAACTCTGAAGCAAACACAATGTGCAGAGGCACAGCTAAAAGCTGTTGACACGGTACAAATGAGATCACAAATTAGAAGGGATGTGCCAGTTAATGAACACAGAGCTGTGAGCAGTGTAAAACTGTAAGCTCTAGATATTCTTCCCAACATTTTTCTTCATTTTCTTCAAGTAACTCTGTTCCTGGGAGTTTCATATGTTAATCACAGCTACAGTGGGTTTTAGAAATTTTTTTACTTCAGAGACTTAAATATATTCCTATGAGATTATGTCCCTTCATTCTTGGGATGTAACTGGAAGTGTTGCACGTTAGTTTAATAAATTTGTAAATGAAAACTATTTGTGTGGTCTGCTGGGCACTTCTGACATTGTTTAAGGTATCAGCACAAATGTGAGAACACACACTGTCATTAGATCTAACAAGCAGCAACTCCTCACAATCATACCTACACCCCTTAATGGTGATGAGAGCTTAGAGAAATGTACAAAAAATAAGCCTTTGCCATTCATGAACCTCCACATATTCATGTTTAATCCCAGCCAGTAACTCAGGAATAAGAGGTTTCTCCCATTCCACAGAAGTTCTGTGAGCAAATGCTCATATATGTATGTATACAAACATATTTATGGGATTAGATCTACCAAAAATACTTAAATATTATGGAGAGATAATGTTGATATGTAGAAGGATTAGAAAGAATCCACTGTTTCTGGAAGCCAGGCTGAGTTTCTGGCTCGTTAATTCAAGCCCCAAATTAGAACAGAGTGAAAACAGTCTTTGAAAAATTTGAAGAATAAGGACAATATCATTTTCATGTTTTCAAAGCAATGCCTTTGGCTTTTTCTTTTTTTTTAATATAGACTAAGATGTGTTTGTATAGATAATCACTATGCATTAGGAATATATTCTATTTCCATTCCAGGTATCTTCTGTCCATTCAAATTGTACCTGTTATGCAATGCATTACTTCTCCATTAAGTACAGGCAGATTCCATCTTCTCTATTGCATTTACTGTGATAATAAAGAGTGGAATACTTGTTTACCTGATGTAGCCATGTCATTTCCATAAGGAAAGATATTTTCCCTTATGATTTGGCAGTACAGGGGAGTCAAAGCGGTGCAACATCTCTAAAATAATGGAGTAAGCAAAGGTCAAGGATTCTTACAGAATCTGAAAGATTACAGCAATAAAGGTTTTAGAAAGCACTCTAGAAGTTGTATGGAAAGGATATCACTCTCTCCTAAATTCTATAACTATAAAAGCTAACCTACTGCACCAGTAAACTGCAGTTTTTCCAAGATAAAAATAAATCTAAGAATCCACAGAGGAAAAAAGGAAAAGAAGGTTGGAGAATGGGAAAACACCATTATTGGACCCTTCATCCCTCCTGACAGAAGATAAATATGAACATGGTTCAGCGAATATGAAAATCAAACCCTACATATTGGGAATGTCTTTATTGTTTTCTTATGGGAATGTTCATCTTATATTTGCCTTATAACAAATTTCTTGTTACCTTTCCCTCGCCTCCCACCCCTGTCTCAAGAGATGGATGAATTCCAAACCCAGCTGCATTCGCCTCCCCAACAACATATGCTTGTTGTCATGCCTACAAGACACTGCCTGAACAGCCAATATTGAACATGACCAGTTTTCTCCATGGTTCTTAAAAAGAACAATGAAATGATGGAGAATTTTGCCAAAGCAAGCACATCCAGGCTTTATACAATAAATCTCCAAGATATTTTTTTTTTTCAGCCAGAACAAACTTCCCACTTTAGAGAGATGAGGAAACAAAAAAACCTTTAACAGATTATTATAAAATAGGATTAACAGCAGAGGAATTTGGAAAAGGAAGGAAGCTGTGGGAAAGAAACCTCAGCATTGCTTGCAGTCTAATAGGAAGGATTTCAATTTTAAAAGGCAAAAGGTAATGTAGTTACAATACTAGATAAAGACAAACTACTTTGCCTTCAGCCTCAGTTTATCCACACAGGAAATGAATTATTGCTCCAAAAGCTGTAGCTTTCTCTCTTTACTGAAACTGTTCACGTTGAGGTAAGAACACTGTTTCACCCTTATTTATGAAGCAAAAATAATGTTAATGCATCTACCTCTTAAGACACCTGTCAGGTGTTAAAACAAGTGAATTCATAAAATGTTCAGTGATGTTAAACGTGGATTGCAACCTCATACTTCAGTTGCCCCACTGAACATAAAAACCTGCCATGTTATTAATCTTCCATTTGGGATGGAAGGATTTCTGCTCACCATGCAGAACTCCAGTTAGGATGTGATTTCATTCCGACAAAACATGCTTTAATTGTGATTCCACTAAATTAGAAATAGATGTTTTTGCCTGATACAATGCTTTGATATCTATAGTGTCAATGCTAATAAATGTATTATCACCACAGGTGTACATTACATTATGTTTATTAATTAGGGCATGAATTAAAATTTTTCCCGGCTATATTAATTCTCATTCTTTTAGATAACTCCTTCAAGAGGGGAAAAGGGAGGTGGGCATAATAAAACAAGTTAAAAGTTAAGGAAAGAAGAGGCGGAAAAGCACTGCACTGTGGGATAACTCCCAGACCTGGTCAGTCTCCATACCAGCAGACTGCTCCATGTTTGGGGTTTTTTTCCTTATTTGTGCTATTGTGAACTCAAGAGATCAGAAAAGTTATGCTCAAAATCTTGCTATGGGCTAAAAGAAAATGCACCTTATATGTCCAGTCAGTGTCTTCCTAGTACTGTAATTGAAATTTTAACAGACTAATAAAAGAATCATTATTAGTGCAGATTTAATCATTAAAAGATTAAAAAAAAAAAAAAAGAGAATACTAGTACAGAAACAGAGTCTCAATAATAAGTTGCAGTTGCTATGCATGGGATGGTAATTGGGGGAGTAGCAATGAGATCTGCAAAGTGATCCCAGGCACCAGAGGGGGCTTGGAGAGGCACAGTCACTGCCACCAGCACTGCACAACACAAGGACAGCCCAGGCTGTGTCCCATTTCCTCGGATGGGCCTGCTGGAAGAGCAGCATGACCTATCCAACTGCTCAGTTCCATGATGGATTTGCTAAGAGACTCTGTGTTCAGAATTTGGGCTGTTTTTTCAGCATGTCCATGTGTTCAGGACAGAGGGCTTGTTCATCAGTTGCTGGCAGGAGCCTGCTGGGCAATGCACAGGCTCATAGTACCTTTTTTAGCATTTCTAATTACACTGGGATGGCAATTCTGCAGGGTGGTAAGCATGGCAAAAGTTGACAGTTGACAGCAGAGAAATGGTCCAAAAGTTTAGATGTGAATGAGCTGGCAGAAAAAAGAACAGCAGGAAAACCAATAAAAACCATTACAGCCTGATAAATCAAGAAAACCTTCGGCAACTCGGATTTTCGATGGTAAAATTTTCGGAGGCTGTTGAGTGCATTGGCAGACAAAGCACATTAACTTTCTGTGGGCTGCGATTCCTGAGCAGGTGAGTCATGTTCAGAAATGAGACAAAGCTGATCAAACCTTTTGAGTGCTTTTGAAAATTTTCCCCACAGTTATTTGGGGTCCTCCAAGTCAGATGTTGTTGCAGACCAGAGGGTCATTCATGTGGTTCCACTGGGCTCATTGTCCCAGCACAAAGCCAAGTCCTGGAATGCCACAAGCACAATGCAACAAACCAATTAGTGCCCGTGGAAACAACTCCTTGTGCACATTCCCATCACCTTTTAACAGCATCTTGATTGCTAAGGCATAAGGACCACTTATCATTAACAGAAATCTTAAATTTTGAAGTGGTTATTCAGGTTTCTCGGCCACATCTTGTGTTAGTTGTAATGCATTTCCATGACAGGAGCAAACAGCTTTAAAATAATGTCCAGCAGTCAAAATTTCATTGCACAGCCTCTGTGGTTATAAAGCATGTAACATGTAGGCCAACAGTACTTCAGCATTTCACAGATAAACACATACACACTCTTTATCCTTAACAGCTATGTTACTCTGAGAATAAAAGGTAGCAGCAGCTTGAGTGGCATTAAAATGAAGGGAAAGTGCAAATAAAATTCAGATTTATTCCAGTTTCATTTCTACTTAACTGCAGTTATTCATAACATCTAAATGCACATTCACTGCAGTTTCTAGATGCAATATAGTAGTTTTTATGCAGTTAAAATGAGTTTATGTACAAGAGAATTGCCACAAGCCAATTCAAAACTGCTTTTCAAAAATCCTTTTCCAAACTAAGTTGTATAGTAATAATTCTATTTGTGTTGTGTCAGCTGGCCCAGAACTACAAATTTGAAATCACCATGAAGAAATCTAGGTTAAAAAAAAAAAAAAAAAAAGATATTTACAGAATCCATATGAAATAGCTAAACATACCACATCAATTAAAAGGAGGAAAAAGTCACAGCACACAATTCTTGCTTTGCTTGGTGACACACTTGCAATGTAAGCATATATCTGCATTCTTAATCCTGATACATTTTGCATTTATCACACCTTAAGATTTTTAACGCCCCCCAAAGTCAAATTATTAATCATCATTTGCATGTAATACTCTTCAACTTGTTTTATGTGCACTTACAAAGACGTCAGACTATAAAGATATTAAAGGCCTTTTATGATACTTCTTTCATTATGGTTAAAATACCTTCTTCTCCAGAATTTATGATACATTGGAGAAGGCCCTGTTGGTCTCCATAGTGTTCCACAAAGACACTTTCTTTGGGTTTCTCATAGCTTTTTGCATGGTAATTCCAAAGATAAGGGAATGATTCACTCAGCTTCACTTGCCATCCATGGAAGGAAATGCAATTTCTGGAATCACTAAGAAGTTCAGCTTCACCAGTCCCCCAGACCATCTCTGGGAATAGTCTACAATTTTAAGCTCTCACACTGAAAACATGTTCCATGTGTTTCAAATGCAACCAACCCTCATCAAGCACAAGAGTCACACATGGGAAGTTAATTATCTGTACTTTGGTTGTAATTGGAGACCTCGAGTGAGGTTGTACAATGTTATTTCAAATACTCACTAAGATGTCCTCTGAAGAGTTTACAAAACAGCTAAATAAAGCTAAAAAAGACAGAGTGCCAGGAGGGGGATGAGATTGGATACACTTGTATGAAGTTACTTATGAATAGGAATGTTAGTCGAGTTGCTAAACACAAAATCAAAATCTATACTCACAACTCCAGTTCAACAAGAGCTGCCTTTTTTCTTTTTTTAATATATATAAAGGAAGGATGCAGGAAGAAGCCTAGTCAAGAGGTTTTTAGCATTCCTACTGTTGCAACAAACTCAAAACTGTGCAAAAAAATCTCCACTCAGAAAATGATCAATGGCCTCCAATCATTATCTGAGCAGAATATTAAAGTAAGATGTGCATAATAAAGTAATTTTGTTTCATTTTTGAGAAGTGATGGCATTTAGTGAGATTCAGTAAATTGTCCCTTTCAGCACTAATAACATGTTCATAGCTTTCCCCACCAGACGTTCCATAATGGCAATATAATAGGATTGCAATGACAATTAAACGATTGCATATTTTAGGGCAATGGAGGGTATCCACCAGGGCATGAACCATTAGCAAAATGGTAACGTTGTCACAGGAATTTTCATGCCTTGGCACAGCAACTGCTAAAGCAGAAGCACTGGAAGGGAGCAGGTATTGAATTCTTGTACCGTCTTCTTGTCTTATAAAGGCAGAGAAATAGAAAGTGATAGTGAATTTTAAAACTTCCAGCAAAACCAGACGTTTTCTTTCAGCCTTTCCTCCTCTCCCCGCCCAACAGAGGGATTCACTGAACTCCATGTGGAGCCTTTGCTGCCACAGTTCAGGAGTGGCTGCAGGGAGGTTCCTGCTCTTCCCTTTCCCGTGTCCCGAGTTGTGAGCTCCCCCAAAGGCCACGACACCCTGTCTACCCTCAGTGTCTCACGCAGAACCTCTTCTGCAGGTAGAGCTTCATTCCCCAAAACACAGGCCCTGGGAAGCCTTTCCCAAACAAGACATGTCATGGAAGTCAGGAAACATGACCACAAGAGGACTGAATAAAAGGGGGAAAAAAAACCCCAAAGTAAACCCTAACATTATTTTGTGGCTTTCTACCCAAATCAATGCATCTCATCTGAACTAGCAAGCTGCATGAAGTATAGAAGATTCCTGAAGAGAGTTTAGACTCAGCATCAATCTAGTCACTGGGATTTAATTTTTTAATATACACCTCAGATATCAGAACAAATGTAAAATGCATGGAACAGTTTAGATGCTGACGTAGATCTCTCATAGATCTAAGTTTACCTCCTAATGAAGAACTGCAGGAAACACTGCCACAAGACAGTGCTGAATTCCATCATATTAATCACCATATGCATGAGAGAATGTTTTTCCTACTTTCCTCCAATTTGATTACAGCTGGAGGACAGAAACCAAACAACATTTGTTATATTGCTGTGTAATCCCATTTGCAATGATCTCTCTCTGATGTGGCAGATAGAAGGGTGGATCAGAATGCCTGTAATATTTGTTATCCTTTTATTTTATAGGTGTAACTGGTGACCAATATCTGCTGAAAAAGTATTCCATAATAACTCTGGGAGTGCTTGTGCATATACACAGAGACACATCCAGCAAATCACATGTGGTCATGCCATTATTTCACAACCCTAGAGAACAACTAGAATTAAGAGCACTTGGAGGTAAACCCTTTAGAATTTAGACAACCAAAAAAATTTTGTTTTCTTTCTTTCAAAACCATTGAAATGAAAACTAAATGAAAATCAGCATTAAACCATCAAAAGTTATCCAAGGAATTTTTTAAAAACGTTTAACACACTTCAAAATATCAGATGGAGATTCACTGGGGTGGAGGCTTTTCAGGGTCATGGTAATAATTTATTCTGTGTGTAATCCTGTACCAAAGGGATCCTGGTCCCACCAAAGACCAGTAGGTACTACCAGAAAAAGAAGCAAAACACTGTCCTCTACCAAAAGAGTACCTGTTCACTACCCTGCTCAGAGGAGGGTTTGACTCAGAGCACACCTAAGTGTAGGTCTCTTTCCAATTAATGTAACACCTTCATAAACCACAATCAGAAGACCGTGATCCTGGTCATCATGTCAATCAGTGCCTTTCTTCCTTTATAAATGAGAAATACAAATTACACTCTTGCAGTCAGAGGATACTGATACTGAAGAAAAGTCAGTCAACAATGATCTTCAGCTCAGCAAAGAGGAGCTGAACAAATTAATGTGAAGCATAATAGAGAGACATCCTACTTATTAATGACTAGAATTCATCTTCTAGAGAGACCATTGAGGCTGAAGTCTATTCACTATATGAAAGTCACTCCATGATTTCAGAATTTTAACTCACCTTTCTCCTGTCTCTTCCTAAAATGCAAAGCTCCAGGAATTGAAACCTCCAACAGTTCCTCAGTGGTGGTTGTTGGGTTTTTTGTTTGTTTGTTTTCTCCAAAAGTACTATAAAACTACTTTTGAACTTACTATCTCTAGAACCATAAAGTTGGAACAATGAACATCTGTTGGTAACACAGCCTCAAATACATTATTTATTTATTACTTGAAAGGAATACGTAACAGCTTATACTTCTATAGTCTGTTCCTCTCTGCATGCTGCTAAGATAGCTCTTAAAAATCCCAAAGTGACAGGAGAGAAAGTATGGAAGAGGTTCTTCCAGGCCTGACACGTATCTGGTAGGGATTAAAGACTGGATCAGGTGTCTTAGCATATGGGACTCCCTGAGAGATGTCAACACGTGATTCTACCCGGTGAGAAATGAAGCTTCCCAGGCATGCAAAGCAGTCCATCACGTTCATCCCAAGAGCAACAGAGAGAAGATTAGAGAAGAGCAGCAATTTGAGAACCACATGAGTCCTTGAGGCTTCCTAAGTAAATACCAGGTGTTGAAATAGCTTTAAAAAGGGAACAAATAACCCCCAGCACCCCCCCCCCCATTTAGGCAAGAATTTAATGGACTAGGTGGAATAATATTGTAACTTTCCTTCCACACAGCTTATGGTGTAAACACATAATACATAGCAGATTTTTAGATTAAGCTGAGTTCTGTTAGCAAGTCTGTAAGGGACAGAGCTCACTATAGAACAACAGCAAACCATTTTTTTTCTTAAAGCATCAACAAAACAGGATAAATGCATCTAATTATCAAGACAAATATTGTTTCAAAACAACTCAAAAACTTAGCATGCAAATGCTTTATCTTTAGGAGGACAAAAATAAATATTTACTGTGTGGCAAATCAAATTAAGAGGTATTTGTCACAGAGGGGAGAAAAGCACTTTGAAGCATGACATCATATAGCTGCAAACAGAAGAGGGCTTCTGTGACTGGAAAATGTCTTAAGAACATCTTTCCACTTTTAATATTACTAATGAAGAACTTCCAAGCCAAAATTAAGGCTCAGTGGAAAAATAACAAAGAAAAGCTTTTGATTAGTTATCTAAATTGTTCTTAATTGCAGCAAATTATAAGCCACATTCTCTTCCCACAGTGATGCTTCTGAAAGCTGTCCTACACATGAGCTCTGCAGTGCCTCTCCTTGGCTACTGCAGGTACAAATTAGTTTACTACTTCCCACTTTTCAATTGTTTTTAGCACAGAAATGCAGGATTGAATAGGAAAAAAAAAGACCTTGATATCTCCCAATGATTTCCAACACAAAGATCACAGTGCAAAAACATCAAAACCACACAACTGTATAAAAACATGAAACAAAGAGTAAGAAAACCCAGCAAAACATACCTGGGGGCTGCATGTTTTCCTCACGAGGGCCCACTGAGAACTGAAGGCTGGGAGCTCACCAGGTGCATTCCATTGTCCCAAGCAGGTCACTGCCCACACCTGCACCTCAGCAGAGTTAATTTGCTACACCGAGGTTCCCTCACCCCTTTTGAGGTGTAACCTGGGCAGAACTGATTTCTAACCTGCCCCCAAATTCATTACAAAAGATAAAGTGGATTTAAAAAAAAAAAAAAAAATTCAGAAAGATCTGCACAAAAACTGGATGTAAAAATATTTAAAAGCATGTGAACAAAGATCGTGTTTCTGACTCTGAATGGAGAATTTCCACTGTACACGGTGGGTGCTTTGAATCCAATATACTGAAAACACAGTTTTCCTCAAAACTAATAATGGCCATAGCCCAAGTAAAGTTTGGAATAAACAAAGGATCTCTCATTAATTTCATCAGGACTTTCCCAATGCACATCTCACACAAATTTGAGCCAAAAAATTATGGAAATAGCAAAACAATTATTGGCCTATCATTTCCACAGCTAAAGGGGTAGGAAAAAAAAGTTTTTGCAGAACTTTTCCTCAAAACTTTACCTTACCCCTTAAACTTTGCTTGAAGCAGTAAGTTCTTTTAGTTACATAAAGAGCACATTTTAATTATTTAGATATGTTACATAAGCAAGGAAGATGGTTAATACAAATGCAAATTAATTTGGTACCACTTCTGTTGCCCCAGTGTACAAGTTTAGAAATATTTTGTAACATCTCTCTCTGCAATTAGTTCTCGTGTCTCCTTCATTATTTTCTCACCATCTAGTTCTATAATTCATTGTCTTAACTTCTTCCTCTTTGAAAGTAGGGCATTTCTTCTTAGGGCCACATTATGTAGCATGCCCTGAAGACCTGGCACATATTTCAGGGCATTAGCTGAAAGGTTTCTCCTTTGCTGTAAATACAGGAGTAATGCATTTTTAAGGCCTCTAGAAATTTTAGGACAGCATATTCTTTTATATCACATAACCCAGCATACCTGTGCTGTGTTAATACAACTTTATGATTGAAGAAATACGTGCCTTAAGAAAAACCCAACAAAAACACATAAAATCTGTGTACTCCAGTAAGGTACCAAAGTTATCAGTTGCATACTTGTTCTGTCCCATTTTTCTATGGAATTACAGGAGGCTGGAGAAATGGATTTTGAAGCTGTGCCATTAGGAAACAAAGAGAAGCACCACAGAACATTTTTAGTTCTGGTCAGGGCAATCTATTGGATTTAGGGCCTGGCTCTCACAGTTGTGACACCCTGTCAGAGACAAGAAGAGCCATTCTGAATTTCTACCATGTGAACACAACCTGGATAAAGAAAAGGTCATGAAGGAAGAGTCATTAATTCGTGGCCATATGGTAACACAGAACACTGTATTAACCAAATTTGTGAGTGCTGGGTCTGCCCACATACAGCTCTGGCCATACCTTGGCAGTATGGCCAGTTAGATTCAGGACTGTTTTCCAATACAGTGCACAAGGACTTACTTGGACCCATCATAACAATACCTACCAACTAGAGGTGCACGGCAGAGAAGCACCTGTACTCCAGGAGATAGGGAGAGAGCTCAAATTTGAAACCCTTTCCTGCCAGGAAGCGTGGAAAAAAATGAGATTTTTATTTTTTTTCCCCCCTAAGGTTTTTATTTAGGAGAAAGCAAGCAGGAGCCTTTTAGACATTGTTAAGGTAAGAGATACACATTCACATGGATGTGGATTGTTGGAACAGTTTGTCAAGTGAGTACGTGGAGTTTTGCAATAATTAAACTTACAAACCCACTCATTTTCACTTTAAATTACTCCAGGGGAAAAAAAATGCCATAATTCCAAACCCAGATCACTACCTGTTGAAATATCAGCCTTAATATCTCACCAGTTAAATGAACAGTCGCCTGCTTCTCTGAGCAGGTATCTTAAACCCAGCCGGCCGTAACGAGCCCGCCTTCCTCTTTGCCAGGCAGCGTGGCTGGCCAAGTCTGCAGCAGTTGGCTGATTGCAGATGTCTCAAGGATAGACAGGCCTTTTGAGAATCCAAAGCATTGGCAGACACTTTCCTAATCGAGTTTATAGCGCTGCAGACAATCTGCACAGGAGGCAATGGACCTGCTCTGCCTTGGTGCACACCTCGGCCGGAGCCAAAATGGCAACGTGAGCACACTCTGAAACTCGCAGTGCAGGGGAAAAGGAACAGCAAAGTCATTCTCTGGGTTGCTGTTTTGGAGGAACCAAGTTTCTTTTCACCAGTATTTGCAGCTGAAGGCAACTCCTGTGCCTGTGCCCCCCTCCTGAAGAGGCCCAGTATTAATCAAGGGATGGTTAAACTGGTTTCCCCAAAGGTTTGATTTTCACCAGCACTTTTGAATTTGGATTTTATTTGTGCGTCTCCTCTCTGCCTACCATACCCTAAGCAGCTGCAACCCAATAATCCTACCCTCTTAAACAAACAGAATCAACTCCCATTAAACCCTCTTGCTTGTTACACTCACGTTATTTAACAACCACCCCCTAAGCACAGCAAAGTGCCCTATTTCATCAAAGCTCCTTCATGCTGAGCTTCTTTTAATATTCTGAAAATCACTTTTTTCAAGCATCTTCAACTGTTTCATACTGTTGCTGTGGTTTTCCAGCTAACCTCAGACTTTCAGCAGCTGTTAACCAAAGGGATTTAGAGCATGCTACTCAATACAATCTGAAATAAAGTCAACAAACCTGCATTTTTAAACTGAGGGGGAAGCAGACAGAAAATCATCAGGAGCCACTGCTTGGACTGCCCAGGGAATAATCAGGACCATGTAAGGTTGCTGGGTTTTAAATGCTGCTTGGTCTTCTCAAGAGAATATTTTCAAAAGAGCAAGGGAAGAGCTGATGTCAGGAACTGTCTTGAATAGCCTGTGCTTGCAAAGCAGCTCAGTTAACCTAGATAGGGTGTTCAATAACAGAGAGGACACAGGTGAAGTGCTAGGCTGAGATACTATGCTAGATTAAACCCTGAATTTCTCCAAACGATGACCATTAACCACTCACTCAACATTTTGGCTGAAGTTGTTCTGCCATCTGCATAGAGATATTCCAGTGCAGTGGTTTGACACATTTAAAATTGCAGCTGATCTTCATAGCCTGAGATGTACACATCCTGTCAAGGAGCTGCTTCTGATGTGATAATGATACATTTTTTAATTCGTAGAAAATATTTGCAAGCTAATTGATCGTTGCTGTAATTTAGACTTGACTATGAAGCACTTGAGACTTTGTGATGGGTCTGTGTGGATCAACAACATCCAGCTGGAAGCAAATGTAGAATTACAGATCCACCCAAGCCCCAGGAGAGGTCCCTGCAAGGGACCCCTAGCTCTGACTGAAGAGCACACAGAAAGGTTGTCAGTAGAGCAGCTGCATTAAAATCTTCACAATGGGTGGGGAAGGGCAATAGTACCAAAGTTCAGAGTAAAAAGCAGTAAACCCCACTGCAGCACACACATTAGTATCATTCACTAAAACTTCAACACAATAATAGAGGTACATTCACAGTATGGTTGAAACCAGTATCTCCATTGCTTGTCTCTCTACACATCTCAGTTGGGACTCTATAAATTCCTCTCTGCAGGGTAAAAATCAGTCTCAGTCTTAAAACAATCCAAAAGAATAGAAAAAAATAGATTCTTATGACACATGTAGAGTTAATGACAAATCATTAATTAAATCTCTCAGAAGTGCTGAATACAGGCATTAATTGTCATAGCTCGACACTTGTAAAATTTTCCCAGCCCCCATGAAACTGTTCCTGTAAGTCTGATTTTTTTTTTCTTTATTGCAGCATGTGTTGGGCAGAAGGCACACACAAATCTTCAAAAAAGCAGCTTCCAAAAAAAATCCTGGTGAACACAGCACAGAAGGCTCCTCTGAAGACAAAGAACAAGACATCAGTGTCTCATCTGCCGTGAATTAGTTTGCTTTTTTTGCCTTCAAGAACTCTTAATATGAGGATCCGATCACCAGTTAATCTCCCTGAGCAGACACCACTTTGTTATCCTCTGTGGTAGTTCTCTGCTGCTGGGGTAATTTGTTGCTGAACAATTGAGGCAAACGCTTGGCTCAGGATAGAAAGAAGTAAGATTAGTCTGTAATTGGAATATTTTGTCTCATTTATTCTTGAAGATGTGCCATATTACACTCCATCAGCCAGGGGTTATTGTTTTATGAAATCAAGCTGCACCTGGCATTGCATTGTACAAAACCTGAAGTGCTGCTCTTTGCAATCCAGCTCTGTTTACCCAGGTCTCAGTACCAAGGAAGGTCTCAACCTGTGGTGGGACCTTCAGCCCCTCAACAAATTATCCTATATGCTCTTTAATTACAAATATATACATATATATATATAATTTTCCAGGACAACTGTTACATTTAACCATAATATCAAACACAACTGTTATGGATCAAAGTAATAAATGTACTTTTCTCTGTACATTTATTTTCTACTTTCAGCAAGTTTAGGATGATCTCTCCTTTTGCATCTTTAAACAATAACTACTACAAAGAAAAAATTTATATGCCAAACTAACTGGTTGTATCCCTATTTTATTTAGATTTACCTCTAGAAATTTTTATGTGCTTGGACATGACTATAGGCATAAAAACAAGGGGGTATTTATATTTCAGCTGTATTTATGACATACTTGTACTGGTGTATTATAGACCATATGTGACAGCATATTTTTATAAAGTACATTTAAAGAAGTTTTAAGATGAGACCTAACTTTCTATATTTAAAGGAGTATAAACTTTTTTTTTGTTACCTAATTTTAAATAAGTACCTCCTGCAAAATTCGCCTCTGAAAGACATTCTGCCAAAAGGAATAAAAAGCATCATCATTTATATATAGGTAGGTAATTCTGACCTGTCCTCTTGTACATACACAGAACTGACAGTATTTTGATGTTTTAATTAAGCCAAGTTTTTGCTGTGAAGTTTATACTGACTTCACAACTGCAAAGTCAAATATTTACACTGCTAAAATGGAGGATAAAGGAGAATAAACATTCATAGATAAATCCTATTTCTAAGATGTCAGGTGGCAAGGGTAGAAGAAGGATTTTCCACTGGTCCTGTTAAAGCATTATGGTATCAAAGAAGGATAAAAAGAAGGGGTTTGCTTGGCTTGGTAGAGATTTGGTCAGAGCATGGTTGATTCTTGAACCTAAGGAGAGGAAAAAAAAATAAGTGAATAAAAGAACATTAAATAGACCTGTATCTTATAATGAGGCAGAAAGGAGATTTAGTTTAAACTCATGAAATGCTATGATTTCCCCCTGATATTAATGCACTGCTACGTAAACAGATAAGACAAATCACGTCCTTGCTTATATGGTATTTCCCACCCATTCCCTAAGACTTCTAAGCTATACTCAGTTTTAAAGGTCCACAGACATCTGACACCTGAACATTAGTGTTTGATAGAAAAGTAGAATGCCTGAGTTTTTATTAATAACAACAAACTGTATGTTTAAGTGCATTTCACCATGGCTGTAGCAGTGAGGGCCAGGTAACAGCTAAAGAAAAAAAGTAAACACAGATAGTAAACAAATCAAATAGAAGGCTCAAAAAGAAATGCAAAAAGACCCAGCTGTGCTGTAAGTAGAGGGGAAAAAAAGGAACAGATACAGATTCTAGGAAAAGTAAACTAATTTCAGATTTCCACAATAAAGCAAATACTGTCACCTCAGAGGCAGCCTTTTCCATGTGCCACAAAAGAGATCCAGAATACTTACTGAAAAACTGCCCCTCTTCTTGCAGTGCTAAATCCAAGTACAGCTCTTCAGCAGCTGAATTTTGTGTTATCCTCGAGCCTGAGGTTTGTCCAAACACACAGAAGGCATTGGTTTGTCTTTGCAAAATTGCTTGCAGGGGCTACCACATAATGAACATTATTAGTCTGATCTATTGTTACCAAGCAAGCTCCTAAATAGGTTCAGTTTATTCTAACAGCTTATTTTGGTGGCTGTACAGGTTTCTCCTCTGGAAACCTGGTTTACATAATCTCTCAGGAAAGTTTTTAAGGTAGAAAAACTTTGAATTACAAGTTCATTTGAAAATCATGAGTTATTTAAAAACAGATGCAAATCCAGTTTATACAAAGTCAAACATTACACAGCACTGTCAAAAATGGTAAAAAGGTTTCCTTGCAGGCTCAACCCCAGGCTTCCCTCAGAGAAGGATCAGACATCTCAATCATGAAAAATAATTTCATCTTGGTGCAATAACTAAATAACAGTTCGAGTTGGTGCTTCCAAGGGACCTGGAAAAAAGGAACCCCTGGGCTTTTATACTCTCACAGTCCAAGCACATAAAAGTTTGAGGGTCATCAGCTCCTGCCAACTTCTCTGGGTGTATCTCAGTCTATTACTTTGATTAAAAAATTATTTGATTAGAAATTATGTTTGGAATAATAGACAAAGAAAATTAAGCTGAAGGACCTCCTTGTGCCAGACATTGCTGTACACAGGCAAAGTATCTTTAATTTTAAGCTGTGAGACTCTTGGGGCCAAAATTTTGTTGAAAATTAAGAGGGACCACCAATTCCAAAGCTCCACACAACCCACAGTGCTGGTGTCCCTGCTGTATAGGGTCAGAAATTACACCTTCTCCCTTCAGGAATCACATTGGTACATGTGCTCTGTCTCCCTCAGGTACCTTCTGACAAGAAGGGAGAAAAGCTGATTGCATCCCTGCATCCCCACCTGTATAAGCTGAATTTTAAAACACCCTTTAAAACTTTCACTCAAAAGCCTTACCAAAAGAAAAAAAAAAAAAGGTTAAAAGCCACTAGGTCATTTTTAAAGTTACTGGCACAGCAGATGGGAAGTGTTTAGTTAATTTTTTATTTATTCTCTTAACTTTTGACAAGTAAGCTTCTTTCCCTTCCTCCCCCCCCCCCCTTGACGTTATCCAAGCTGGTGTGCCTGGGAAGCTGCACCACTTCTAGTCTGCTCACTTCAAAGTATACCCATGTGGGGGGTGGCAGTCTGCCACGGCACCACATCCTAACGTGAGGTGACAGCTCCTTTGGAGAGACACGACAGCAGCGTCCCTTTGCTCATCCTCAGCAAGTTCAGGATCCCACATTGACATCTCCTCATCCCTGTTCACAGCCCTTATTCCGTGGGGGAGGAAGGGAATGCTTTCATCTTTTCTCTCCCCCAGCATTTTTCTTTGTTTGCCTAAAAAAAGAAGAGCCAGATCATGAGTTTTCAGCAACATTTTGTACGAAAGTGTGTCAGGAGCCATTACCTGGAGGTGCTGATTGCTGTTGTGGCATTCCAGACAAGTTGGCAACTGGCATTTCTTTGGAATGGCTACAGACAAAAATAGTCTCAGTTGCTGCTGGCTTTTAAAACTGATTTCTCTAAAGCAATATTTTTCAGAATGAAAGGGATTGTCAGAGCCAACAAATTGCACATGAGATATGAAAGAAAAAGGTAAGTATTTCTATCCTGGGGACACAGCCCAAAAGGGTGAGACATAGCTCTGGGAAAAGGAAAAAAAAAAATCTCAATGGCAGTTAAAAATAAAAATAAAAAAAAATATATATAAAAAAAAAAAGAAACTGGCAAAGTTATTGAAAGAAACATCAGAACTGATAACCCAAAGATGAGGTTAAAGGCCACAGCACATGTACTCATTCACCGGTAGTTAATAGCTCACATCTCAAGAGGTTGCTGGGGACAATTGCTAGGTAGGGAACACTGCTGCATTTTAAAGGCACTTTCAGAGCACAGAATAGAAATTGTAGGATGTATTCTTGTTGTTCCTGCTCCGAGACTTACCAGCTATAACCACCTGTATAGCAGGTGTGGATATAGTGACCTTCTATAAAGCCGTTTCAGATTTAGTAATAACACCTGATATTTAAAGAACTTGGAAATTTTAGGATTCTTGCCTAGATGAGGCACAAGCAAGGCACAAAAATGACTGCAGCATCCACCCCAGATCTACAGCGTGAGCTGTTTGTTCTCAGGCAATTTGCCTGGTTCACCTTTTCTCACAGCTTCTTCCACAAATGGACAACAATATTTTTTTAGATGATATAATTTCAGGCAGGGGGTTATACTTCAGCAGCATACCATTTTTCCAGAGAGAAGGACTTGAATTTTAAAAGGCAGTGTGATTTACAAGCAAGTTTCACTGTACTTTGCATCATGCTACACATGCTCTCTGCCTTCTGTGTGCTGGGAAACTTCATTCCAGCTGGCAGCTTCAGTTGTTTCTCTGCTGCAAATTGAAGTGGTGCTTTTCCAGAATTCTAACTCTTATTGTTTCAATTTCAAGCTAAGTTTCAGGCCATGAATAATGTTAAAAAATAGACAGCAGAAGTGTGTACATTTGCTGCCCCAGATGTTATTTATGTCAGCTTAGGGGAAAAAAAAAAATAAAAAAAATCAGATGCTGACAGCTCCCGAAGTAATCAAATATTTTCTGTTCATCTCATATTGATCTTGCAAAAATGTAGCTTGCTTGATTAAAAACAAGTTGTTAAAGGAACAGAGTAGCCTCTCTTCCCTGCAGTAACCAAGCCAGCTGGTGAGCGTTTAAGTATAGACATTAAAGGGATTATTAAATAATTTTCTTACATAGCAGAGCCAGTATATAATAATTATTCCCTTCTCTACCATGTATGGATACTTACTAGAATTTAAATTCAGCAGTTGGAAGAAGTTTGCCTTTCAGAGTTGTGGATCCCCGTCAACTTTGTAGCTCATTATGTGCCACACAATGAAAGATATATCATTCTGCTTCAGGAAGGGTTCATCAAGACCAGCCCACTGACTCTAAGCAGATGGCCAGGTACAAACAGGAGCTGTGTCAACTCATCTAACACTTTCTTTGAGTCCTTTTTCAGTGTCCAGCAATATTCAGCTCAGGAGAGAGCTCCTGAGCCCAGCTTGGTTTGTCTAGAATCTGTCCTCCAAAGGATCTTGATTCTGAGTGTTTGCACTTGTGCAAACATTAGCATTATGAAAAGTTTGCCTAAGTTTATTGTCACCAAGAGGATTCCCACAGAAACTGGGCATCTGTGGTCAAACCATTTTGAGGTTGATTTAGTATTTGCTGTCCCCAGCCACAAATTAATCCCAACTCTCATGGATGGCAGTGTGGCCAAGCCACCGAGTCAGGGATCTCTCAATGTCCCAGCAGGGCTACTGAAGGTCCGCAGCCCTAACTTTTGCCACATCACAATTTCTTTGGGAACTTCTCCTGGGACATCAGCTCTGAAACTTCACCTGCCCAGATTCTGTTCATGGATGAGCTGATTTTACTCGGTCCCATTTTTAACAAGATCTGAGCGCACATGGTACACTCACTGCCTCCTGTGGACAGTGAAGTTAATCTGTCCCTGGATGCAGCAGCTGCTTTGCTTCCCTGAACCTGCATTGGAGTCACTGTGTGGGTGCAGCAGCTGTGCCACAAGGTTCCTAGAATTGCAAAGACTGTTCTGCACTCAGAGCTCAGGTAAATCCAGACCTAGACATTTTCATCTGATCTGGAATGCAGGCACATCACCAGCACAGAATTTCTAAGGCACCTCAGAGGAGAATTTGTTTGTTTTACTCAACATTACTCAGCACATCTGTATAATTCCCTTTTGCCTAATGGCTTGATCCTTTTACCTATCTTGGCTATATTTTTGAAATGGGCTATATTTTTTTTTCCTTTGGCTAAAATACCATGTAAGAGCTCATTTTCTTGTTTTATTCTGGATTTCAGCTGGTCAGAAATTCAGCAGACCTGTTCCCTACTTCAATTATACCAGTGAATCTGTCCCTGCAAACGTGCTTTCTCCCAGAAGGGAAACAAGGGAAGAGGGAGAATTTCAGTCCATCTGTTCTGTCCAAAATTAGGAATTACAGAGGAGTGTGAGAATAAAACTAAAACCCTACAATCCCATAAAGCTACCCACGCTTGAATTGAATCTTATTTTGCCTGAACCAGTTCTCCTATGCCTCCCAGAAACACTGCAGATTCTCTGGTACCTTTTTTTACAACCTAAAATTTTCATTCGAAACAAACTGCTACATGAACTGTGTAGATTGTGTTAGATATAGATAATGGAAATTCCAAAAAGAGATACACCTCAGACTTGGGCAGCTTGGAGTTGGAGTTCAGATGTCTAGACATGGCAGAATTATCAAAATTCATTCTTACTGGTGAGAAAGAAGCCTGTGTTGAATTCTAAGCTGGAAAGGCTTAAAGAGAAAGGCAGGATGAAGAGAGGGGCTGTGCTGTGCACACAGCCATGCTATTTGCAACATCCCAGCTCACATGTCATAGTTCAAATCTAGTTCTCTAAAACTGATGCAATTCAACAGAGTGAAACTATTCCAGCAGTTGAGGCTACTCTGCTTCATTATTCTCTCTCAGTAAATCAGGTACATTAGGGTTCAAAACATCTGAACTGTGTCCACAGTGCTCTGAACTCAATTTCCTCCCAACTTTCACAGTAAAAGTGGAACCAAAAAGTGTTGCATTTACTAAGGGAAAGTTATACCACAGTTTCCCTCCCATCTCTTTTTACAAAATGAAACCCCAGTTTGAAGTAGACCAGTTCTTCAGCTGAAATCAGTGTTCCCCCAACTCCCCTTGTAGTTTCAGTAATTAGAGAAGAGCAGCTGAAGTTACTGGAGTGTTCAATGAAGTGATTCTGGAGAGAGATACAAAACACCAGTCCCCAAGGGGGCAATTTCAGCATTCTAGTGAAGGGACCTGCAGGACAGGCAGGTATGCAAACATTACACACAAGACTTGAAAGATGCATAAAAGATCACACAGGTATTTGAAAAACTCATCTTTGATTTTTGCTGTGTGTGATAATCCTCAGCTTATTTTCACATAGCACACAAACGAGAAAACCCTCATCAAGTCTGACTTCCTTCCCTATTCCCCCTCTTATCTTTCTCACTCTCTACTGCAACTATCATGTGTTTTAGAGACCTCTATTACACTGATTTATTACTCAATGACCAGAGAGAGTATGTAATGCAAGGCACACGGTCTGTACCATAAAAAATTTGGGGAAGTAGAACTTAATTTTCCTTGAGGTAACTGAACAGATTTCAGTAAAAACAGGCATCAAATCCCAGATTTCCCTGGAATAATATAATTGTCCGTAATCCAACCCTCACTACCCAACCTTCCCATTAGATGCTGTACTTAACTTCCCAACAACATGAACTGTCAAAGAGGGTTTTTCTGTAGTTTTGGAGGACTCCTTGGCTTTGGTTTCCTGGAACACAAGGTCTCTTGACTCAGAGGTACTGCATGCTCTACCAAGCAAAGATGACAGTTTGCCAAGTGGGCACTCACAGCCCTCCTTGATCAGGCTTAGACAGTCCTTGGTAGAAGACAGGAGGCACAAGTTAGACAGAAGTTAGGTCAGTACTTTCAAATAGCAGTTTTCTTCACAGCCTGATGAATACTTTGAGTATACTTCACTGCCACAAAATTCCTATCTGCTTCCTGTCTGTGTTCAGGACAGCAAATGATTTCATTCGCTTATTGGTTTGAACTACACTCAGTGATAACATTAGATTTTTACTGATTCCCTTCTTTTTTAAAAACCAAGTTTAAGTTAAATTGAGGAAACATCTTCATGCTGGCTGGAGCAGCAGTTAAAATGTACAGGAACACCCCCAATAGCAGGAATCAGCTTTCAGTAAACACTTTGTTGAACTTAAGGAAACAACCAGTAAAATTGCCTTCAAAACCATATCAGAACACCAAAACAGACTTTATTTAAATGCCTGGGGTACAAGATTATATATATAAATATATATATATTTATATACCAACCTGCAATCAGTTCCAAATAGTAGTATCTGCCTTCAGCAGTCAATTAATGGTCAGTGTGGTTTTCTGATTACTGTATCTTCAAGGGATGTGACAATCCAGTCCCTAATGCATTCGTACAGTGGTTGGGAGAAATCAAGTCTGCTTTTAATTTGAAGTATTGTACACATTATTTAAACAGCTTAATTAACTGATCCAGCTTATAAGTAGTACTTGCAAACACTGTTATACAAACAGGAAGGCCCAGTTAACATTGAGTAAAAACACGATCATGGCATTTGAATGATCTCTGACAAGGTATATCTTGTTACCCCGAGTGGTTTGATGTTATTTGGAGCCATGAGGAGTTGAGTATTCTGCTTCTTGCAGGGGACATGAAGAGTCACAATTAACATCATCGTTAATCAATCACAGCACCTGTGTTTCATACAGTCCTTTAGGTTGGAAAATAAATCCAAGATCATTAAGTCCAACTATTAACTCAGCTCTGCCCAGGATAAACCATGTCTCCAAGTGCCACATCTACACATCTTTTAAATCCCTCCAGGGATGGTGGCTCAACCACTTCCCTGGGCATCCTCTGCCGATGCCTCACCATCCTTCTGGTGAAGAAATTTTTTCCCAATACCCAATTTAAACCTTCCCTGGTGAAGCCTAAGGGCATTTCTTCTTTTCCTATTGCTTGTTGCTTGAGAGAAGAGACCAACCCCAACTTGACTACAGCCTCTTTTCAGGGAGTTGTAGAGAGCAAGTAAGTCCCCCCTGAGCCTCCTTTTCACCAGGTTGAACCACCTGGTTGCTCCTCATCAGATTTGTGCTCCAGACTCTTCTCCAGCTCCATTGCCCTTCTCTGGACATGCCCCAGTACCTCAGTCTCTGTCTTGAAGTCAGGGGCTCAAAAGTGAACCCAGGATTGGAGGTACAGCCTCACCAGTGCTCAGTACAGGGGGACAGTCACTCCCTGTTGGGCCACACTATTTCTGATACAAGCCAGGGTTGGAATGTAGTCCACTTTTTTTGAGAGGAACTTACATGGTTATAGCTTTCACCATTAAGCAAGGAAGATAATTCACTCCACTTTGGAACAAAATGAAAACAGAAGGTCTGCCCAGTGGTTACAACAAAACATGCCATGGCCACAAGCTAAAATCTGCCTGTCTTCCAAAAAACTACCTTGTGTATGAGGAAAACAAAGGGAAAAAAAAAAGTGGAGATGTAAAATAGGAAATCTAACTTTGAAAGCGTCCAGTGGTCACTAGACCTTCACTTCCTTCAGGAAGATCCCTGAATGTTTAGAGCCCATTTACAGTGGGACACATTTTGTAGACCCTTCTGCTACTGATCAGCTCTGGGAGAGAGATGTTTTTAGGATTTCTCCTCATGTGGAGCATCCATCTTTAGCCTGTTGGGCTCTGAGATATAGGACATCAAATGACTCACTTCCTTCAGCAGTGAGCACTGCCTTTTTCCCCATGGTTCAGACCACAGGCAAATTCCACACTCTGCAAACACTTTTTTCTCTTTTGGTCAGATTATCCAAAAGAAATTTAAAAAAAAAAAAGGACATAAAATAGCCAAGGAGAAGTCAAGGATAGCAGACATTTCATTGCTTCTGAAGAGGAGGAGTCAAGGGACCCAAAATATTAAAGACATTCCCAGATATGCTACTGAATTTGTGGCATCTTTTGATTTTAATTTACTCTGTATTTCTTTTGTCTACTTAGATTCTGAATGCTGGCTGACACAGGCTTTAAGCAGCTTTAAAAGCATCAGTGAGCTCTTTTGTCTATATAGAAAACCCACACAGGCCATATAGCTAAGAGGTTTTGAAGAATCCTATTAGTTCTGATGCCTTTAAATGGGCACCCAGATCACTAATAGCACTTAAAAGTGAAACCACTGTGTATCTGTAAAGGTGGTCACATCTTTTCACACACTTCATATGGTCACATCAAAGTCAACATGAAAACTAACCAGATAAATCCAGATACTTACCTAACTGCCCTGCATATCTTTAACATCCCATTAACACTGAAATGCAGTTTACTCCTTTTCAGCCATTATGGAGCTCCATTCATGGAGCTATCTTGAATATGTTCTTTTCTATAGGATGTTGTGAAACATCTGTACGTTTGACAGTTTTTACATTGTAGAAAAACCCACTGAATAAATGTGATTTCCTCCCAGTTCTTTTGAATATTGCTACTCTCCCTACCTTCTTTTCCTGCATGGTATGACATGTATAACATGAGATCCCAAACTGCCTTTCACTCCAGAGCAGCATGACACCAGCACAATGACAGAGCTGAAAGCCATAAAAAGTTATCATTACACTCTTAGAAATGCTATGGTAATCAATCTTATGTTATGTGTTCACCAGTTAGACATGTACCACAAATCAACCACATGTAGCCACGGATAGAAATGACATGATTTAAACTTTGGGGCAATAAGGTAAAATGAATCAAATTCCCCCTGACAGGAACCTGCACCATAAGCAGTGCACTCAGCTAAAAGGAGTTTGTCATCAGCATGGACAAATCAGGAATGGAAAGGCAACCAGGAGTGCTGCCATTTTATCACTGCACAGGCAGGATGTGTGTTTGAGCCTTAGTCATTTATTAAACAGGACTTGATGTAGTTTAGGAATTTATTTTACTTGAATCTAGATTATCAAGTAGAAGCCAAGTGGGCTATGCTTCTGTTCTCCACTGGTGGTTATTACAGTGCCCGACTTGGGATTGAAATACTAAGTAAATATTGAGTCATCTCTTGGCTTTCATGATAACATTGAGAGAGTTGGACATGTTGGCAGTCCCACATAGACAAAACAAAGATCAGTCCCAATCGTGGCCTCCACTTCCACCTAAGATGATTGGAAGAATATCTGTGGGACAAGAATTAGTGCTAGATATAAGACCCACTGTACAGAAGGCATTTGCTCTAAATTTCCCTATGTTTGGATTATACAGATGCATCAACATGCTGTAATTTCAAGAATCCTCTGTCTGCAACTGCTGTTTTATGCCATAGAGTGATCTTTTCCTGGAATTAAGTGGCATTAGATGCTTATCTTGTTTCATTATACTCCCTGATTTGTCTTAGTCTGAATATTCATTTTAGGAAAACAGGAAACACAAAAAGCCATGAGGCCTCCTGTGGAGCAAATTGGTTTTACCCTTCATTTGAAAACTTTAAGTACAGAGTCATTATTAAGTAGAAAATATTACAAACTAAGTAGTGCTATTAGTCTAATGTCACCAGTTTCTCCCTCATTTGCATTAGATTTACCTGAACTACAAAATGAAGCCAGGAAAAGTTGTGTGCTCTATTTCTTCAAAAACCTTCCAGCATAATACCCTAATGTACCAGCAGACAGGTGTTATCAAGATGCCTTTGTGTTATTTATTCCACACAATGCATTCATTCCCAATTAGTGCACTGTGTAGGTAACAGCCATGGGAATTTTTTTACTCTGCTGTAAGCCAATGTTTAATTTTAAAGCAACAGTCTCCTCTCATCCTGTTCACATGTACACTAGACATGAAAGGGCTTTAGCCACACACACACTTTTGGTACCACAGTGTTGTGGAACTCCTATTTAATATTTCTTTCCAAACACTCAGTGTGCTCAGACTGCCTGTGTGAGAAGTGGTTCAGGGCTAAAGCAGACCAGGCTTCACATGTGTACATTGAAATGGTGAAAGTCTGCAAAGAAATCTTTGCAGAGACATTAATATGAGAAACATATGGATAGACCCAAAGAACCAGGCAGGTTACATTTCTCCCAGAAATTAAAGAAAAGGGGGAAAATTGAGAGGGAAAAAAAAAAAGCAAACACTTTCAAAAAGAGTGAGGTCCAGGGAAATGAATCAATTTAAGTCCAAATAACAAGAAAAGGGAATAGTTGCCTGCTAATATACTGAAGTAGTCAGGAATGGAAAGCATTCCTCTTCAACCAGGAGAGGAAGCTGGTTGGGCTGACTATTCCCAACCATTAAGAAAGAAAAATTAAAATACAAGCAGCTGTCTGGGTAGGACTCTGTGGTTAACCTTTACTTCATAAACTCACTTTTTCACCTAAAGGCACATAAATCCAAATATAAAAAATTTCTCCTTTTGAGTTGCCAGGGCCCAGGAGCTACAGGAAAGGCTTCTCAGGTGCTTTGTTTTACCAGAGCTTCCATAGTGAGAAGTAGAAACAGGACTGGGTCCTGCTGGTGTGGCCAGAGACCCTGTGCTCAGATGAGGGGGCCAGAGATGGCTACAGAGGGTGGGCTGGTCACTGAGCCCCAAATGCCCTCTTAGGGCATTGCCTCCAAGCAGGTAACAGCACCACAGCAGAAACAACAGAGTCATCTTAGGAAAATGAACCCTGCTTAAACACAGCTTAAGTTTAGGCTAATCAGCAACACTTCCCACCCAAGAGTCATTATTCCCTTAATGAGAACTTGCATTGGTAGAGCAGAAAATAAGAAAATGTTTAGTCCACCAAATAAGTACACATGCATTTTTTTGTTGTTGTTTGTTTGGTAACTACCAACTATGGTAAAGTCTTCCTTAAAAAATGAATAGTTTCAGGCAGGAAATCCAGTGTGACTGTACAGCAGAAATGATTACCTGTGCTACAGGTTTCAGTAAATGGAAATGCTGAAGTCAAGCATTTCTGTAAGTTTTGCCAGCTCAGTAATGTTTTAGCAGTCATGCACTGCAGGATCTATTGTTTACTCCCCATCAAAAGGATGGTATCTGTCCCAGCATACAAAGCATCACCCAACAGCAGCTGGATTTCCAGAGATTGACAAATAAGCCCAAAGAGCAGTTTCTACCAACCTTGGAATTCAAAATTTGATGTGAATGTGGTCATTATTTCCAAAAGCTTCTAAAATAGTATTGCTGAAAAAGCAAACTGGATATAGGAAGGAAAAAATGCAAGAAATACAGAAGGAAAACTGAATGCCTTCCTTCTCTCAGCTGAGACAAAGCTCTTCAACATCATCACACATTAACATATTAAAACATCATCATATATTAACCTAACTTCATCATCACATTAACAATAACTCACTTCCTTTCATAAAAGCCTCTTCCATCTGCAGTTCAGTTGACTTTAAACCTAGAGAATGTTCCCCAAAAATGCCATAGGCATGGTAATGAATAAAGCAGTCACAACTTATGTAAGAGAAAAGAATACCTATCAAGATTATATTGTTTCCAGTTAAAATATTTCTACATATTAAGCATGTGAAGACCTGTGATATTCATGAAGTCTTACAGGAAAATCACTATCTTTCTCCAGTTTTTACTTTATATTTGCCTAAAAGTTTTTATGTGAATGGTGTTTTAGACCAGGCCCCCACTTGCACTAATCACTGAAATTGTTTATGTTTTGCCTTTGAACCAAGACCACTTTTTCAAATCTTTTTTCTCCTCTTTTTCACTGTAGATATTTCACTATTTTTCATAAGTGGTTGCCACTGGATGGTCGTACATTATCTCACCATACCTGGTTTTGACCATGCATGTCACAACTCTTTTTAGACCTTAAAACTGCAGCTTTAGTGTAATAAGAGAAATTTTGTAGAAATAAAGATGTATGAATGTAGGCAGTAGACTTGAAACTACATTTAGAGTTTTACTGGATCTTCATTAAATTTCATCCTCACATTTTACTTTTTATTGAAGAACAGTAAAAATTAGTATATATTGTAGCTCCATGGAACTACCGAGAAATTAATCTGCTGATATGAAATATTAACACTTTCAAGTTTGTTTAAAAAGTTGTGTAAATGTATCAAAATTCTCACATTAACTCATGTAAGTTACCTTGAAATGACTCTTCAACATTGTTTTAACAGTCATATGAAGAAATGCAGAGATAAAAACACACTAATGAAAATATTATTAATGAAATTATTCAGAGATTCTTTGTGATACATTCCTACACTCACTCTCACAATGGAGACTCCAACAACAACTACTTTGTCACAAGTATGAAGTACTAGTCACTAGGAACATGTATTCAACAAATTTTTAAGTTCTAAGCTTTGACAGGCTGCTCAATCCTCCTTAATAGGATTTACCTATTGGTGAACATTGACATGGATTACAGGAAAGCAAAAGTTTACACTGGTATCCATTTGAATAGCCTCAAGTGGATGTCCTGATTTCTGTTCAAATCACTTAAATTTGAAAGAGGAATTTTGTAAATCAAATTTTAATTTTGCCTTGGGTGCCAAAAGACCAAGATTGAGTTACCTTGGTCAACCAACAGGGGCCCAGTATGTTTGCTTGTAAAACCTGAAGTCATTTCACTATAAAATTTAACACTCACCTAACAAATACATGTAGTTTCTAGCATTACTTCAAACATCAGCTCGCTTTATTTTCTGTCTTATAAAAGCAAAACAGTTTCTTCAAAATTCCAAAAGATATAGCACTATAATTAAACTGAATATTGTATTCCACACCCAAACTAGAAATAGGATGACTCAAAATCATGACATCCACAAGCACTGTCTATCCTCACCTGTTCCCATTCCTCAATAATCTTAAAAAAAGTTGATGTCTCAAAGTTTGATGGAAAGATCAGTTTAATTCCCAAGTATGTGACATTTCTACTATTCTCATGTCGGGCAGAGAAGACAGACATGAATTAATATTCTGTTTCCATTCCCTGTCCTCCTCCCCTTCAAGCATGGCAATGGTAGTTCAAGCCCTACCCTGGAGAAGGACCACAAAGACAACACATCCACATCCAGGCATCCACAGCTCACTGCTGCTTTCCCAGCCCACCCAGGGAGGCTGGGAGCACTGGGAAAACTGGCAGAGCTGGTGGGATACAACAGCTGAGGTGTGGGCTGCAGGACACAACCCCAAGAGGAACCAAGTTCTCTCTCTGCTACCAAGACCTCTTGGTATTCTCTTTTGATACACAAGCCAGTCATTGCACTTTTTTGTATTCCCAACAGCCACTTTCCCACGTGCTCAGTTCCAGTCTGCATCCCCATCATCCCCACCAGTAACCCCGTGGTAATTATGCATCAAGTTTCAAATTACAATTAAATGGCAATCACACCTTAGCAGCCCAAACTAGTCAGAAAATACACAAAAGAAGGGACTCAATCTGCCCTTTAGCATATAAAAGAACAGTTAATGTCACTGCCAAAGATTATTATACAGAAAGACCTTTTTTTCTGTTTAAAGTCCTTGCACTTTGTGCTGTATCAGAGCCCTGAAGCTGCTCCGAGGGCCACAGAACTGCCATGGGAACAGCCCACATGGAACCTTTTCCAACTGTTTTCTAATTTCACAAACTTCCACTCATCTCCATCTCCCTGTTGCTATTTCACATTTCAAGAACATCCCAGTGGCAGCTCGAGAACCTTTTCTCTCTCTGACAATTTCTACACATCTTCGTTCTCTCCAACATATTACTCTTCAAATCTCTTACTCTGTCATTGAATAGTTTTATTTATATAACTATATTTAAATCTGCTAAAATAAAAGCGTTCAGAATACAATTTCCATTTTGATTTTTACAAAATGGAGTTACAGCTAGTTGGAAATACAAAACTGTATATAGCAGGTTTTAGTGCCCATTGGCTTAAATGTAAATCTTGTACCAAGCAAGGTCATTTCATTCCACAGGCAGGAGATTTAAGTTTCTATTACAAAATGTTTCATTTCCTCACATACTAAAAATGAAGTAGTTCACTCTGATCATCTAAGGACAGTAGGCTTTTGAATCTGATAACATATTATGTAAACCTGAACACTTCAAGTGCACCACTTTTGCAGGAATGAAATGACATAAGAGATATTTTAGAAGATGCTGCAAGTAATAGAGCATTACCAAACAGCCACTGCAGTGCTTTAAAGGCCCCAGCCAACCATGCCAAGGATAAAGAAGTCCTCTCTATAGCAACACTGTTTTGGTTAGTAGAAGCCAGCCAGAAGCCTACTACGACAACAAGAACAAAAAAAACCAGCACTGGAAAATTAATTCTAAAAGAATAAAGGTGTAAACATAAGCATTTTTAATTTGTAATTGAAAATTAAATAACTGAAATAAAAGAAGAAAAAAATATCTGAACTGAATTCTGAGATATTCTGATACTGAGACTTCAAAGGGGCTTAATGCTAGCTATTAATTCGGATTAATCTCCTTAAATATCCCTTTTATGGCCAAACATCACATGTAGGTGTTTATATTACATATAAAATACATTGATCCTACCTGAAGTACATTGTTGCTTAATTCTGTGTCCCTCCTGCCTCATCCCTCCAGTCTGTAGTGCCTCAAAGCCTGTACTTCTCAGGTTTGTTAAACTCCCAAATTTTTCCATACGTGTTCACTCCCTTCTTGTAATCCAGCCCTGCTCTGTCCTTCTAAACTATGAAAAAAAAAAAACCCAGTCACACCTTGTCACTTTTAATCTCAACTTCTACCAACAAACACTGACTTCACACACTTCAGCAAATGAGGTGCTCCAGACCCTACAGGACAGCTGGATGTATTCACACATGAACTAAAATGCACAGGAAAGTTCTGCAATCTCTTATATCTTGTGACCCATACAAATACAATATCTGGTATTCCAGCCCTGTCTGCACTTGCAGACATCTTGCAGTGACAAGTTATAGGTCACAGAAGTGTGTTTTGCCATATATAGGTCAGAAACCCCAACAGGTCCCATTAACAAGGCTATTATGTTAATTGTAAGTCATAACAACTTAGTTTTCCAACATAAAATGAGCAAAGAGTGATTATTTTAGGTATAATCACTTTGAGTCACTGATAATACAAGGATTTAGACCTTGTGAGCTCAGGTTAGGACCATTACAAAGAACACAGTTATGGGCAGGAGCGTTCTGCTGAGGCTCTGCCAGGAGACTCACAAAGCCACAATAAAATCAACATCAAGAGGTCTGGGCGTGAAAGTCTGTGAGCTTTGATTCCAAAATTGAATTTTTAAGAGAGAAATCCAAGTGGTCACCCACCCTGGCAGAGCAGCCCCAGCGATGGCCAGCGGGTGGGATTTGGGCCGTGGGGTGTCAGGGGAGGCTTTACCTGACAGACACACAGCAGTGGCACGTGAGCCTCACTGGAAGGGAGCCCTGTGCTGGTTTGCCAAGAGAAATCAATTCATCTCATTGATCTAACAAGCACCACTGCCAGCCTTGGCCATGGAGCTGCTGCTGGAGATGGAGAGTGCTGACCCACTAATGCTGCCATTACACTGCCCGTGGCTGTGCCAGCATCCACACACAATTCACACTCCATGGCTGTGTGGACCAGCCAAAACTATCTGGGACATATTCTATTAGAGATGATATTGCTTTTGCTCCAACAAGCAGTAACTCTATTGAGATTGGCTAATTCAATTTTCCCCATCTTATCAGATTCCTTTTTAATGAAACTGAACAATAGTTTCATTTGTTATGTTATTAGTTTTCCCAGTGGTAGCAGCAAGACTAACTCGGTTGAAAGCTAAACAACAGCGTTGTGCCAGTGTTGACTGTTTATCATCACCATGTGCCAGCTTCATATTGCAAAGTTGCCTTAGTCCATTCCTTTCTGTTTGCTTCCCATCCATAGGGATTCACAGCTCGGAGGTCATCTTCCTGCTCCATCTACTTTGTGGATTAGCATGTACATGTATCTAAGTACCAAGCCCCTGAAGGGATCTGAAATTATCTGGGGTGTCACAGTGATAGTGGGATACTTCAGACTGAAATAAAGCTTTTTTTTTTCTTCTGAGGAGGAGAAATTATCATCTTATACGTTCATACTTACAGTTCTTGTTAAATAAATATCTTGCAGCACAATCTATACAGGTTTTCATCTGAGAGAAAACATCCAAATCCTCCTGTTGTGTTTATCAACTCAAAATCCTTTCATCAATTAACCTCCAGAGGTGCTCAAAAAAAAGTTTCTATTCCTTCAGTTAAATTCCTGCTGCTTCAGCTGATTTATCACATTACAAAGAGCTGCACTGTGTTGGTGTTTGCAGGGAAATTGTATTGAGAAGGCAGGCTCATTTGCATGATGCTTGCTGAGATTTTTTTTTTAGCTCTCTTTACCTTTACAGAAATGTTTTGTTTGATCCGTGTATTTAATGGTGGTGAGAAAAGGAGCCTGCAAGCCTCTGCATGCTAAACCCTAAAGCACATTAATTCAGAGGAATGGCCTGGAATACACAAAGCAATCATTTGGCCTTAGCTCTCAAATGCCTCAACTCACTTTGTTATATCAGAGATCCTGATCCAAAACCAGGAAGGGAGGGCTACTCCAGAACTGCTTGTCAGACCATCTTTGTAGGCAGATCCCCACACAGAGTTGTCCAAAGCCAGAAGTTGCTCAGGTCACAGAAGTGATCAAAGGCACCACCTACACTGCCCACCCCAGCATCAGGGCATAAATTTCCTTCCTGGCCTTCAGGTACCACTCGGTTCCCATCCTCACCTCCTCATCTTGAGCACATAATACGCTTCCAAGCCTCTGCCTTATCACCACCACCTGCTCATCTCTTGTGCACCCAGTAGAAGCACGGGCAGACCCTGCCCTCAGCAGAACTGCTACTCCCAGAGAAAACACACACAGTGGCTGTGAAGGGTCAGGTGCTTTTAGAATTGCTAGGACATAGCAGCTGAACAGTGTCCAGTTTCTTCTTGTAAACAACTTTTTAGTTCTTCAGCAGTTGTAGTTTTTCAACAGCTGAAGAACAATGTGCTGGTAACAGCCTTGACTGCTTTTCATGACCCCATTAGACTGAATTCCATCCCGCTCAAATGACAAGGAACAAGCAGAAGCAACTGAAGAACCTTTTCAAGCTCAATATCTACCTGTTTTTAAAGCATTTGCTAAGACATAAATATTTCTGCTTAGCAGTGGCTAAGCTAGAACAAGAGCCAGAGTCCCCCAGGACCAGCACTGCTGTGCTGCTGGAAGGCCCTGACTGCTGCAGGAGCCACAGGAAACACCTGCCTTCTGAATCCAACAGCATGGGAATGTCTGGTTTTCAGCATTTATCCTTGTGTGCTTGTGGGAACCTGCTTCATATCTGCACCACCTGTAATGCCAAAAGCTACGAGGGTTGCTCTGCTACTTCTTCAGTAATTTGCTGTGCCCAGAGATTGTAAAACTCAAATAGAACAGCAATGTACATCTTCCACATAGCAACAGTGCTCCCTGAGAAGGGAGTCACCTTGATACTGATTGCAGTACACCTCTGCCCTCATAGGAACAATATTCTAACATAATTTCACCTCAGAGCTGAAATCACCTGCTGTAATTCTTGCTCACCCCATCCAGAAAAGTACCGAGGATGCCAAACATCATCTCAGTAACAGAAACTTCTTTTCCCCCCAAGACAGAAATTATTCTACAACTAAATAAACTAAACAATTTTAACAGGAATACTAAGGCATTCAGCAAATGTTCAATATTAAAGATACTTAAATATTTATTCCTGAAGCTAGACTGGAGCTCACAGTGTGCATTTTAAAAAAATATAATTATTTGCATTACAATAGCACCTGGGAACCTAGTCACAAATAGGACCCTATTGTACAAACACTGAACAAAAAAAGACAGACTCTGAAAAGCTTTTACACTAAAAACAACTGTGCAGTAATTTCAGCTACATGTTATTTCATTCCCAGGGCTGAGCTCCTGGTGTTCAGCTGCATGAGACAGTAAATATATTCTTACTCTGAGCACCCCACACATAAATTAAAAGCACAAGGACTCTATGCATCACTGACCAGCTCTTACCTACCATAATCCCTCATTGTTTCATGTGAAACAGCAGAGCAGAGACCATTTGTAGCATGCTTCTGGCAAATAAATTGCAATTATAACACTATATTTTACATATATATATAAAATATTTTTAGGTATTTCAACAGTAGACCTAGTTTTTTTTAAACCTTTTCAGTTCTGAAGATGGTACAAACTGATATGTTTTGTGATTGATTGTAAGTCTGTTGCAATGTGGTGTGGACTTACAAAACACTCTGGGCCACACTGGTGATGAACTGATTTTTCTTATATCTGCGCAATAATTAAAAACAAATAAACTATATGTTCCAGAGGAGGACATACAGGGAGGTGAAACACTGCTGTCTGTAACCCTGCCCCTAAAATGTGCAGGTTCCAGCTTATGCTGGTTAGGGAAAATGGAGATGACAGGTTGGAAGTGTAAAACACAGTCATACAAAATAAACCCCAAGATGTGTCAGCAGTGTCTTTTCATAATTGTGTAGATCATTTAAAAAATATAAATACAAAAATGTATCTCAGCTTCTGTAGTTCTAAAGAAACAACCTGTGACCAATAAATCAGAAAGCTGGGTATCTTCTGCTTACTAGCTTAGTCTGCCAAACAATTATGCAGTGAAATGTTCTAATTGCACTTTGATTTTAATGTTAAAACCCATTTCCATAATTTCAGTGGATCTTTACAACACCGTTTAATATTTGCCAATGAAGTAAATGAGCTGCAAGTAACATTCACAGATGGTTCATGTTTTCCATTAAGTTTGCAAGCTAAGATTTTCTTTGTTTACCAAAAAAAAAAAAAAAAGTAAATGCCTTGGATAAATCCCATGAAAGGGAGCCTTACCTCAGTCAGGAAGGGGCAGCCTGAACACCTCTCAACACCCACAGGTGCCTGAGAATTCCACCACTGAGATGACATGGTTTTCTTCCAAGGGAAAACAGAACCTTGGTCAAGTAAGGAGTTTTTAACAAAGTCATGCTGCTTTCTAAACCAGAAGTCTGGGGTGCAACTGCATTTATCTTTGGGTTTAATGAACCAGAGCACTTCAGGCTAAACTGGTAAGGGAGAGACAAAGCCAGCTTCTCACGTGCTCAGACCCATCTTCTGGGTTTCTCCTCAGATCTGCTTGAGATTAGGGTAGCAGTTCTCCCAGGGATTTTTGTCTGTTTCTGTTTTTATAAGAATAATTTATATCAGCATAAATCCAGACTTGTCAGCTCAGAAATGTTTCAAAGACAAATATCTGTCTTTTCCTTTCTACTAGAGCTTTTTTTTTTATTATTTATACAGCAAAGTTTCAGTGTTACAGTATTTGAAGTGGCATCATCCTGACATACTAACCAGTTTAAATTATATTGACCCAGGGTTCCCACAGCAGCTATTGATTGATCACAGTATGAATTGAGCAGAAAAGGAGAAGAAAGGTCAAAACAATGATGATCTTAAAGCTGTACTTTTGTTCAAGTGTCTACCCAGGATGGGAATACAGTCCCCAGCCCACAGTTTATAGTGCTATCTGAAAGCAGCAAAATACACAGAGATGTTAATCCATCTTTCTTATGCACCAGAGAAAAGTTGAAGCACATCAACAGGATGGAATGTACAGTCTGTTAATGCCTGACTGGCAAGAAGTCACCGGGATCCAAATGGTTTTGACCTGCTCTGTTTTATAATTTGTTCTCCAATATTAACACAGTGCTGGAATGATGAATGAATGCTTCCTCATTTCAGATTTTTAATTTTTGTGCAACTCTGGTTTTGACCTAAATATTAAATAAAAAAAAAAGTGTGGGGGGAGTAGGAGCAAAGGAGACGCATACACATTTTTGAAGGAAGGGCAAGGTGAAGTCCTACTGCCAAACTCAGAGTGCTGAATTTCCATTCCAGCATGGGGAACCCAGACCTGTGCAAGATGCGGGTACCCAGACCTTTACAAAGTCATTCCTCTCAGTAGCTTGCTCACTCTGAAGCAAAAGCTGTATGCAAACAGAACCAACAGTTCTGCATCACAGAACATTTAAGCTGCAATATTACAAGCAAGAACATCATGATGGTTGTTTACCATTAACACAAACTGCTGCTCAAGCACTGTATTTCTGTGCACTCACTGGCTGGATAAACACCCTGATATTCCATTCAAGTTCCTGATCACAGTGTCCAATTAAGCTTCTTTACACAAAGTGAATCTTTTTTGCACTCAATAAGACCCAAATTTCAGGCTAGAATGGATTGTATTTTTAAAAAGTATTTATGTTTAAAGCTACCACTGACATCTTAGGCAAGAGAAAGAAAATTAAAGCTAACTGGTTCTATCATCACAGGAAACCATTCTCTGTTTTCAGAAGCTCCAATTCAGATGAGCAAACTAAAACTTTCTGTATAACAAGTCAAATTTTGGGGATATATCAGAATTAAGCAGCACAAGTGCAGCATGTCCAGCCCCTAAATCTTGAAACTAAATCAGCTGCATAGGTACACAATTTCTGAAAGCACCAGGCTTACAACAGTCATCTTAAAAGCACAAGGACCCTAACCAAGCTTCTGTGCATTTACAAATTCTGTACATGATAAAGTACTTAAAATTCACCCCACAACCATTTCAGCAAGAAAAGGTGGACATAAACTGTCAGATATGGACACTCTTAACCCTGGGGGCAGCATAAATTCTGTACAGTTCTTCTCCACTCTATTTTAGTGCCTGTGTAAATACTCTTTGCCTTCAAATGAAACACGTGCAATGAAACCACAAAACCTCATTAAGAAGTACTGGTTCCTGGCATCGCTTCAGACAATTGAAAATCTCAGCACCTCAGAGATTGCCTATAATTTTTTCTCCTAAACACGGGATGAAGGACTGTGAGGACACACTGCCTGCTGATCCTGTAGTCTGGTCCTGAGTCATCACTGAGACACAGTAACTTAGAGTCCCATTTCTACAATGCATTCATAGTTCTGTGAATATGAGGCACTTATATTGTGATGTCTTACACTCAAAATATATGTTTGCAAGACTGTATCATGTTTTCCATCCACACTTCCTCCACCTGTTGCCTACAAGCAACAATCACCTTCCATCTGCAGGGGAAGGGAGACCAGAGTCAGTGACCACCAGTGAGGGTCATAATGAGCCTTTCCTGGAGCACACTTATGGTCAGATCTGTCAGCCTGGAGTCACAGGATTCTGTGAGATATACCCTCTTTATTGTAATGAAGACATGCCTTCTATTTCTGCTGTTAGCATTACCTTCAGTAATGTCAGGGACTGGGCATCACCTAAAAGACACCAACATCACAGAACAAACCCCAGCTGCTACTACTGAGTTAGAAGAGACATTAAGAGTACCTCAAGTACAAACAGAGAAAGCAGAATGGCAGTTTGGAGGGAATTTTCAAACCTTTTCATCCATGGAAGGTGGGGGTTCTGCATGTGCATGATCCTCTTCTCTTCCTTCTAAGGCAGTTCAGTAACTCCTCTAGTGTTATTTTCTTGGCAAGCTTGCCCTTCTGTTGCTGGCTGTAAGAATCTGCTTCACAAATTAAGAACTTTCATTCTAATGCAGGAACACACCCGACCCATCTTAATGCCCTTTCTGGGTTCATAGCTTTTTGCCTTTGACCTTGCTGTCCTCTTACAGAACTTAATTGGCACCTCCCAGCCAAAGCAAAAAAAGCCAATTCAGTGTTCATGCTCCACTGGGGTTTTTGAGCCAAACTATCACTTGAAGTTTCCAATCAATTTACATGGGAGTGATGTACCCTCTACTGCCACACCCCCAGAATCAGAGTAGGTTTGAGGCAACAGTACCTGTTCACTTCTGCTGGATGACCCTACATCCCAAACAGGCAAAGTATGAGTTATTAACTCACTAAAACTACTGGAGTGTAGCCCTATTAGAATAACACATATATTGCAAGGGGCAGATATTAAGAGTAAGGTGAAGTTCTGGTTGCTCTGCTGCCCTGCCAGGAAAGGACTTGAGCAAACAACCAAAGTGATTCATTAAGGCTAATCCAGACATCCTTTGCCAGGAGCTTGTGACTGAACACACTGCACAGTGCTGCTGCACAAGGCACAGATACAACAAACCCCTTCAATCCAGTTTAAATCCTGGATAACAGTTGGCTTTGTGCCCCATGCTCCTCACCTCTGCTCCGGAGGGTTATGCTGCAGCATTACATCTCACTGCCAGATAACCAGGTACAAACAGACCACCTATCTGTAAGACCTAGAGGTGCTTTTATAGCATCATAAAACTCTTTTCTGAGTATTCAAAATTCAGTGTGTGAGGGTAACTTTTAATTTATATAAGCCTAATGTGCCATTAGTTGATTAAATTGCTTAAAACCCAACAATCCTCAATTATTGCATCTTCCTCTGCCCAACACCTTTTTTTCCCCCTCTTGCTTAGATGAACCTCCCTCGGCCCATAGCCTTCCTGTTCCCAGTTTCACAACCGTTTCTCCCAAAGACCCTGTCAAATTCCACAATACTGGTGCTCCTTAAAATGTTCCTGCACCACCACAATGGTGATGCCCCTTTGTGGCAGGTTGGTCTTGGCTGCTGGTAGATGTTCACCTCTCTCACTCCCACTCCTCAACAAGACAAGGAGGATGGAAACATAAAAAGTTTGGGAGTGGAGGTGAAGCAAGAGCATTTGGGAGTTACCATCCCAGGTACAGAAGATTTGACTTGGAGGTGGGGGGGATTCATTTAAGTCATTGCCAACTAACATAGATTTAGATAGTGAGAAACAAAGACAAACCTCAAAATACCTTGCCCTCCACACTCCCCTTCTTCCCAGGCTCAAACTCACTCCTTCATCCACCAAACCCTCCACCTCCTCCCTATCCAGAACCAACTCCGAGACCAAGATTTTGCTCATTTCTCTACCAAAAGTTGCCAAGTAGAACAAACAGAGGTTTGCTTGCACCAAGTAACACTCACCCATGCCATTTTTTTCTTCAGGCGCAAATGTCTTCACAGCCAAAAATACTTTTCTTCCAAAAAAGGAAAAATTCATTTTGACTCTCATGGCTTCCCCATGTCTGAGAAATGACCTCAGAGTCTCCACACTTCTCACAGGAGCAGAAATGCTGCTGCCTGTTAAACCTCTCCTTAATGCCTGGTTCCTTACAGGTAGACTTGCTTCTACCCTGAAATGTGCCTGGGAGGTGAAAACCAGGTGTAGCTCCTTTCAGGCTTTTATCTCACAAAACACAGGTGTAGCTACTTTAGCCTTTTATCTTACAAAACACA